>NW_021703786.1:50211978-50296393 GCF_005190385.1 Monodon monoceros
TGTGTGTGTGTGTGTGTGTGTGTGTGTGTGTGTGTGTGTGTGTGTGTCCCCGTCCCCGGGGATTTGTCTATCGAAGGCTCTTTTTTTTTTTTTGCGGTATGCGGGCCTCTCACTGCTGTGGCCTCTCCCGTTGCGGAGCACAGGCTCCGGACGTGCAGGCTCAGCGGCCATGGCTCACGGGCCCAGCCGCTCCGCAGCACGTGGGATCCTCCCGGACCGGGGCACGAACCCGTGTCCCCTGCATCGGCAGGCAGACTCTCAACCACTGCGCCACCAGGGAAGCCCTATCGAAGGCTCTTTTGATGTGCCTTTCCATGTCTGTCTATGTATGTTGGTCCATGTGCTGTGTCCATATCTGTGTCTGCGTCTCTGTCTATCCTGGTGTGTGGATCTCTTTACAGGGTTCCTGTGTCCCCGTGAGGAATCTCTTTCACTGTGTGTCTGTCTCCATGTCTGTGTGTTCATATATATGTCTATGTCTGATTCTTGGGCCATGTCAGTCCATGTCTGCTTCGGTCCTGTCCATGTCTCTCTGCGTGTGGCTGTGTCCTGTGGGAGTGTTTGTATATGTTCCTGAATGTCTGTGCCCAGGACTGCCTGTGTCCATGTCCATATTTGTCTGTGAGTATGTCTCTGTGTGTCAGTCTAGGTCTCCCTGTTGGGGGCAGGGGATTTCTGTATATGTGGATACAGGGGCTGCCTGTATCCACCTGCCTCGCCTGTGTCTCCCTGCCTGCCTCTGCCTGTCCCTCCTGCCTGTCTCAGCTTGTCTTGGCTTGTCCCTGCCTGCCTCTTTGCTTGACTCTGTTTGTCTCTCTCTGCTGTTTGTGTATCTGTTTCAGGGGTCAGCAAGCTATGGCCCATGAGCTCAGAATGGTTTACATTTTTAAATGGTTGAAAAAATAAAATAAAAAGAGCAAGACTTCATGACTTGTGAAAAGTATATGAAAGTCCCATTTCAGTGTCCATAAAGCTGTATTGGAACACAGCCATGCTTGTTTGTTTACACTTTGTCCATGGCTGCTTTCACACTGCAGCAGTGGAGTTGAGTAGTTGTGACAGAGACCGTATGGTCTGCAGAGCCAGAACTATTTACTCTCTATCCCATTATAGAAGAAGTTTGCCAGCTCCTCATCTATATCCATGTTCCTATGTGTCTTGTTCTTCTGTACGTTAGGGTCACTGTGTGTGTGTTTGTGTTTGCGTAAGAGTGTCCTAATGTGTGTGCACGTAGGTGCCTGTTTCTGGTCAACTCTGTTGACTGTCCATCTCTCTCCCTCCCTCTCCCTTACTCTTTCTCTCTTCCTATCTGTCTCTCCCTTGGTGTTTCTGTCTCTCTTTCTCTCTGTTTAACTTTTCCTTCTCCCTTTCTCCCCTCCCTCCATTCCCCCCTCCCCCATCTGCTGTATTGTCTCTGGCAGGTGTAGTGCACTCAGGGTTCCTTCAGGCTCTGTGTTGGGTGTATATATGTGTGTTTGGGAACAAGCATCCACACCCAGCATCTCATCATTCTTCTCCAGTGCTCTTCCCTGGGAGGGGGAAAATACTGGACGTTGGAGGATGGGTACCTAGGATGGTGCCAGTGGCATTTCTAGGGAGTGGGGAGGGGTGCTTCTCTGGGCTGGGGACCAGCCATGTGAGTCTCCCAGACTCATGGGTGACCCACAGAGGGAAGACTGCAGCAGAGATTTCTGGCCAGCAGTTAGACCCTTCTGTGTGGACTATATAGTCTGACTCTTTCCTACATTTCCTTCGTCCCATTTCTTCCGTGCTCCTCACCCCAGGAAGCACCCCTTGACCATTAAGCCTGCCCTCCCCAGGCAGCTCTAGCTCTGTAACCATGTGAGTGATGCTCACAGCATCAAACAAATCTTTGCATCTTTCCTGTGAACCCTTCTAGGTTTCAAAATGCACTCCAGGCTGAGGCTGCGTGAGCCAGGGTTGAGCTTGAGCTGGGGAGCTGTGGACACACAAAGGAACAGACCAATCTGCTGGCTAGGGTGCAGCTGTTTGCCAGCAGTGTTCACTGAAGAGTTAACATGTACAGCCTCAAAGTTTTCAGACCCTTAATCTAAGATGCCGACTAGGCAATTTGCAGTTTTGGAAAGAAACTGACAAGGAAGGGCTCTGCTCTCCAAGTATCTGAAGCCACTGCTTCTGAGCATGTGCAGGGGTCACGGAGTGTTCCTCCCTTCCTCTCGGGGGGTGGGGAGGCAGACCATCTGTCCCTGGAGCTTGGGCCTTCTGGGTCACCCCACCTCACAACCTTAGATATGGTCCACCCAGCCCCTGTTTGCCCATATCCTGGCCATCAGGCCTGCTAACTGTCTTCTGCGACCTGTCTCCCTTTATCCCTCCTCCCTCTCCTGCTCCCTTTGGCTTTTGTTTGGCTGAGGAAATGGAAACCTCACACAGGAAGTGCTGGGCTTCATTTGCTTGAGGTGCTGAATCTGTTTTCTCTGTGGATGCTGGAGCAAATGGCCCATTGCCGGCTCATGCGAGCTGCTGCCCATCTTTGGGCAAGGGCTCAATCTGCAGCTGGGCACGTGGTCCAAGTTACATCCATCCCCAACTGGGCTTCACCTCCAAGGCTACAGAAAGGCAGAGGGGGTTGGGACACTCGAATCAAATTTGCTTAGTCTTTTCAGACTTTTCTGCACAAGGATAGCAAATCTGACCAAATAATATGTTGAATCTGATTGCTTAGTAAACAAGCTCCTGTAGCTGTAACTTACTTTTTGATGAGTCCAGTTTAGGCTAGAGAAGTCAGTGTGGTAGAAAATGGAGTCCCCTTCTGCACTGCCTCCCTTTGCAATCAGGATCAGCGGCTGGTTGTCTCTGGAATGCAAGTTTAAGTATAAAGGAGGGGCTCTGCCATCCTGGGGCCTGACCACAAGGCATGGTGGTTTGAGGGCTGGTGCCACTGTTGGACAGAACAAACCTGGTCTGACCACCACTGAGGGTCATCCCACCTCATAGCCTTCAGATCCAAGCAGTGGAAAGTGGAATAAGAATTTACCTCCCTTCTTTCTAGTTTCTCATGTAACTGCCTAACACTCACCGAGTGAATACTGTGGTTGAGAGATTGGCAAGGTACGGTAGGTGGTTCTTCTGTAGGTTTCAAAGTGACATCTTATACCCACTGATCTTCCATACTGTGGAGCCTTTTCTTTTAAGGCCATAGGGAATAACATACTCCAGACAGTTCTATAGATGTCAGAACAGCCATCCCTCTGACACTCTTAAGGTCCTTGTGCTGCTCTTCATTTTGGAGGGTTTAGGAACGCTCTCAAGAGAGTAGGAAGGAAATGGCTTCCACTTAGTGCCTCTCCTTTGCATGTTTTCATTGGTCTTCGCCTACATTTGTTCTCTGCAAAGACAGATTCCTCACTGATCCTATGATAAGGTGACCAGATAGCCTACATTGTAGTTTGCTTCTCCTCCAGAAATCCCCTACTCCCTAATTGTCTCCTTGACACATTTGGACCCTTGTTTAATCTTGCTCCCTTCATTCTCTTTCTGTCTTTCATTGTGTTACCATCTGTCCTTGCACAGTTAGTCATTTCGAAGCACCTCCATTTTTTCAGGGGAATTCTAAAGCGCATCAGTAGTCTCCTTGGTTCTCTCCCCTTTGCCCATATTCCTCTTCTTTCTGGTCAAGTTTACTTTTCCTAGGCAGTAGCCACTTAGGCACATATGGACCACTTAGAATGATGATGACAGAACTTCACTGACACTATAGAGTGACAAGGGCAGGATTTCAGGGCTGTTTGTGCCTTCCCGCAGCAGTGGCACTTAGTAGGTGTGTGTGCTGGAGTCAGCACGGAAGTACGTTGACTTCCCGTTTGTATCTGTTAGGAGTCGTAATAGGATGGCTTTATATCCCAGGAGATTTTGATACAGAGGATTGTAGCAGGGTGTGGAAAGTTGCCTTGAGCCACTGTAAAAGGCAGTGTAGAGTGCTTTGGTCTGGTTAGAACAGACCACAGTGTTTGGAGGGGCCGTCTACTTATGGGGGTGGGGGTGGAGTGGGGAGCACAGTTTCTGTGCCAGGCCTCTTGTTAGAGGGGAGGGGCAGCTACTCCCCGCTTTACCAAGTGAGCATGAGGCAAGCTGTGAATGTCAGGTGGTGGAGAGGAGCAGAGCAACAGGCTTCCACGAGCCTAAGCATAGCCCCCTTGCACCCCAGGACCTTTGGCAAGGCTGGGGCAGTGGGACAACCTACCTCATTGCATAGTCTCTGCTGAAGCCAAATCTTCCCTCATCTTGATCTCTAGTTTTCAGTAAGTGAAAGAGTCAGGGGACTTTGAGAACATCCAAACCTAGCCCAGCTGTGGCAGTTGGTTTATTGCTTTCAGCTGGTACTTGAACCCAGGTCCTGGTCTTGGAGGCTTTCCCAGGTTTAATCCCCAGAGCTTTCTCTGCAGCTGTATGACACTGCGCTGACCCCGAATGAGGATAGGAAAATAGAACCGGTGCCAAGCCAGAGTCTCTTTTTCATTTGGAGTCTGGCTGTCTGCCCATGACCAGGGTTACATAATGGGAAACATAGCTGGGGCTCTGGAGAGCCCGCGTTTCACCAGGCTGCCCAGACCTTCGCATTCTGATGCTATATATCTTCCTAATTGTAGCTCGGATGCATTTATCACACTGTTGGATTGGAGCGCTGTTAAAAAAAAAAACCAACTCCAGAAATTCCTGGACTTGCTGCTTTTCCATGGCTTGTCTTGTATAGTCTACAGAGCATGCTGGAAAGGGCTTGTAGGGAGCCCTCTGAGGTGCCGTCACATAGGGAGACATGGGGATATGGAGGGAGTATGCAGTAAGCTCATTTCTGCAGGGAGCCTACACGTGTTGACCCTGTAGACGAGACAGAAATTCTTGAGTTAAAAAGCAGCTCATTCACTCGCCCTCATAGGGCAGTTCTGAAATAAGAACTAATCCCAAGTCTAATCGGCACCCCTTCAAGGACGCTTAATACGTCTTCCCAGAAGGGCATTTTGGGAGATCACTAAGTAATAGTCCATCAGCACTTCCCTGAAGGAAGTGGTGGTGACTGTGGGAAGCCCCTTTGCTACCCTGGCTCCCCACCCAGTCTCCCTGGCTCCGGGTTGGGGCGTCAGCATTATAGCCTGGCACCAGGGGGTTCCTCTTCCTCCAAGTGCTGAGTGTGGGGCACACGTGATCTCTCCCACGGCAGGAGCTGCTGTCCCCTCCCCACTCCTCCCACAGGACTTCTTGTGAGAGGAAGGGGTGTTGGCCCAAGGCTCCAGTCTGACCCCAGCAGGGTACAGCCGCTGACCCCAGGGAGAGTACTTTCCAGCTCTGGGCTGAGGTTATTTGGGTCCAGTGTGTGCTAAACTAAGAAGACGTGTTGGAGTGGTTACAGCTAAAAATTTAGAGAGGCAGGAACCGTGAGAATCCGCACCAGGGAGGCCGCCGAGGGCTCCACTCATGCCGTGGCGATGTCAAGGTCCCCTGGGGGCTGCTCTTTCCCAAACACACAGTGCTGATGGGTTTAACACACCACAGTGATGCGACAGAGGCTATACATCTGAGTGTAGCTTGGGAGAACTGAAGTCAAATAGGCACTGACCTAGAGAGAGGTTGAGGGAGGCACAGTTAGAGGTACTTGAGAAATCCTGGAATAAGGTTACCGTGACCTGTTGTTGGCCATAGGGCTCCAGCTGCACTGCTTAGAACATGAAGTTTGTGTTCTTCGGGTAGTGCAGGGTGACTGAGCTGCAGGTTGATTTTGCCCTATTGGGCAGAATTAATTTAGGTTGGGCACTCTTCCAAGGGCCCAAGTTGACTTGTTTGTATAAATTAGGAAGGCAGAAAGGATCTTCTTTAACTGAGTCTTGTATTTTTTAGCGGTCACCTAATAAGCAGCTATTATTCTTGGAGGATGGTATCTTGCTGCCCATGTCTTAACTCCTAGAATAGTGATCCCTGATAACTTTGTCTCCGGTTTATATCATGGTGGCATCTGGAAAATACACTGTAGTTCCTAAATCTCAGAGGGAGCTGCATAGTTCTCCTCCTACCCTCCCCCAGTCTCTACCCCATTCTGTTGAGCTGCCTAGCCCCGATACCAGAACCAGATCCTCGGCCTACTGAGAACAGAGCTGGCATGACATCCTGGCTTTCCAAGGAGCTTACTAAGCTATTTCAAACGCAGGTACTGTTCTTTTGACTCTACCAGACTCGTTGGATTCAGGTCCATTTCTGTTATTATCTGCTCACTTCCTGCAGTTTTGTCCAGTTGGGTGGGAAGTCCTCCAGGGCTACAGTGGTCTCATGTTGGCCATTGAACCCCACGTGAAGAGTTGTGGGCTATACTATGATGGTCCATAGGCAAACAGGTTTTAAAAAGAGGATATTACATATCTTAAGAATATTTCTCTTGCTGTGGCCTTTTGCCTTTCCCCTTTTGTGTTTATAGTTCATGGACTTTCTCTTTTTCAGTTTCTTTGTGCCTAGTTTCTATGCCATCTTAGCTGTATTTCCAGAGCGTCTCACTCTAGAAACCAAAAGACCCAACTCGTTTCCCATCTGTACTACTTCTCTGATCTTCCGTAGCTCTAAAACACAATGCAGGGCTTCTTCTCACTCACCTCTTTCCGGGTTTGTTCTGCAGCTGTGGAGTTTGAATGTTAGTGTTTAAACAAGCTGGTATTACACAGGAAATGGCCACCTCCACAGGCCCCTGCAGGCTTGTAACATGGGGTCATTGTACTTGATATTAATCACCAGTCAGCCTGTTCCCCCAGTAAAAATACGAAGGGGTGTGTGAGGGCTCAGTCCTCCTTAGACTTGCCAGAAGGATGGCCTGAGCCCTGGTCGGGCCTTAGTACTCCATTCTCCAAACTGTCTTCCTCCTTCAGTCCCGTCCTCGGATGGAGTTTGCAGAAAAGTTCATTCTTGACCTCTTCCCTATAAAGCTGGCAGATCTGCCTTTCTTTCTGAGTTCTAGGAAAGACAGGTTGTTGTGGTATAACTTGCCTCGCATATCTCACACCTTAATCTTTCCGAGCATGACGTAGTTGAGTAACAGATCATATGAGAAAGCTCCAAAATGGTAGAAACACAGAAACCCACTGGTCCACCTGAGATCAGGACTTCTCAGTTCCTTGGACTGAAGCTGCTTTTCTAATGCTGTTTGCAGAACTAACCCCAGCCTGAAGGTTTAATCTGATTCCCCAAGTCAATATCCCCTCAAACAACCAGCCAACAGTGTGTATATTGGTGCATTTCTGTGAAATGTGTTTCCCTAGTCACCTGGGCTGGCCTGGGCTGCATTGTATCGGCCGGCAGCTGCACTGCACTCAAACTGACAGCTACATTAAACCTTGGAATTCTGAGGCAATAAAAAGTAAATTAACTCTTATTTTTTTTCCTTTCCTGGTGGAGTAAGTGAATGCATGTCTGTGGGGAAGTGGGTGAGCCTTGGTCCTGAGTGCATACCTATAACTAGCCACTGCTGGTCTGTCCCAAGCTAGGATCTGGCGTTCAGACTCCAGCCAGAGGTCTGCTTTCCTGGTGTGTGGTGTGTTCTGTGGGGTTGGGCCACCGGGTCACCCTACAACTGCTGATCCCTGCTCACTAGGCACATCACAGCTGCTTGAGAGGCTCCCTTGCCACCATTCTGAGAGCCATGAACAGACTCATTGGATGCAGTTTCATGTTCTCTGGCTGCCTTGTGTCTGTTTGGTGGGATTTTTTTGGACTCTGGGAGATTTCCCAAAGTATGAGTTGGGACCACAACAAGCCAGAGGGACTTGCCTAAGCCTATAGCACCCTAGAGGGTCCATTTAGAACCAAAGGTGGCTTGAGAATGTCTGAAAACTCTTTTGGGGAGCCATTTCCCAGGCATTTCTAGAAGATTGGGAGCTGTTTAAAGTTCCTCTCGGCCACCAGAATTTGACTTTGGGCTCCTTGGCCCAGGCCAACCTTGAATCCTTAGAATCCAAGGACTAGATTGGGGTGAAGGTTGGAAAGCACTCCCAGCTGGGGTGAGGACTAGAGCAGGAAGAGGCGAACTTTTCCCCTTCTCAGACAGGAAACCCTGTGTTCACCCATGGAACTGACCTCTCAGCCCAGAGGCCTGATCGGGGTAAGCTGAGGTGATGTTGCCCAGGTTCCAGGAATCACCTCATACTTCTGCAAATATCTTAACTTCTGAGTTCAGACATCTCACCTAGTTTTTCAGAGTACCTCTTCCTTTTAGTATTAGTTTCCTGACACTCCCCTCTGCCCCACCCTCTGTGGGGGTCACCGTATGGTCCATGGGTGCCCAGTCAGCTGTGTTCATGTTCGTGGTGCTCAGTGAGAGAGGAGAGGACTGATGATATGTGAAGTGATCGGGGGCCGTCCCACTGCAATACCAGAAGAAAGTGGCCACTCAGAATCACACACCAGTCTGACGGGATCAGGGCAGAAATGACCCGTCATCAGAGCATTTTGTGTATTCCCTTGGTCCTGCTCAGTCTAGCTTGGCCCTTGGGCCACTTTACATTTCTGAGTTGGGAACTCAGGCTATTTCCTATGTCTTTTGGCATCAGCTGCTATCTTACAAATCAACACTAGGGTAGGAACAGTCATCCGCTTCATTTTTGCAGTGAGTCTTAAGGTTTTGGCACAAGGTGGGTGGTAATGGGCAAAAGGCAGATGTGGGCAGGGGTCCCTAGTAGTGGCCAGCAGCCGCTGGGAGGAGTCAGTTTTGGTTTATCTGAGCCTTAGGGGACAGGGAGCATGGTAATGAGAACCACATGGTACCACATATTCCTTCGTCTTGGATCCAAGATGGTAGGGGTGGGAGGATGAGAGAGGGATGTGGGGCCTCCCATTGTGGCAGCCGTGGGTAATTTTCTGCTGCCTCTCCCCGGCTGGAGATGCTGCTGCCCTCACCCCCCACCCCCTCTACGTCCTGAAGCAGCCTTGACCTGCACAGCACCAACCAAGGCCCCCAAGCCAAGAATTCAGCTTGGAGACTTTTCACCTTCTTCCTTCTCACTGTCGTCTTTCCTGTTTATTTTCCAAATTGCTGCTCTGCAGCCGAGCAGTGCCTGTTGGCCAGAGCTCACCAGCGCTGTGGGATCAGAATCAGGCAGTGGGCTCAAGTGGCCAGCAGGGCACTGGGGGAGGAAGCGGGGAGCTGGAAGAGCCTCCCTGTGCGTCTCCCATGGGCAGCGCTAACCTCGGAGGCGGCCCTGAGCAGCCCTATCACATCCGGTGCTTGTCTCTGCAGCCGGGACCGGAGGATAAACTATCAGAGCTGTGGGGCAGTGCATCATTCCTCTTATTATTTTCTTCTCTGCAGATGGGGTCGTGGAAAGTTCAGTTCCTTTTAACCCTCGAAGTTCTGTTTATTCTACAGCTGGTAGCCTGAATGCTGCGTTTCCCATTACATCACAAAGGGGCTCAGGCAGATCTCTGCACTAAAACGTGTTGCAACTGTTTATTTTTTTCCATATTTAAACATTTCTGACAGCCAAACTCAGCCGAGCCAAAAGATGGAGCTTTGTGAATGAGCCTGGTTGTCGGTGTCTGTGCAGAGAGAGGCTTTAGAAAACTCTTGTCCCTCCGGTGATTCTTCCCAAACATGTTCTTTTTCCTGGGCAGAGCCTGTGAGGCGAGTTACTTGTGCAGTACATGTGTGTTGATTATGTGCCGTTGTATGATTAATGGAGCTGTGTTCCGCCTGGTTCCCAGGACACTCTTGAAAACAAGATGTTTCATTTCATTGCCTTTTCCTAGTGCAGTGATTACAGTAAATAAACCAGTGCAGCCTCCTTCCACCTGGAGCCAGTCAAGGAGTCCCCACACCTCTATCGCACTTTCTCCCCCAGCATCACCTTCAGTGCCATGTCCCTTGAATGCCCTCTTCTCTGCCACCTCCCAAAGGCTCCCAGTCTCCAGGAGAAACACATTGCTTGGGTCTGAGGCCCCTCCCTAGCAGATTTGGCTCATGCGCAGTAACTCCTCTGGGAAGATTCCAGGATGTAGCTCGCTCTTATAGCTCTCTTTGCTTCTTGCCTCTTGCTGCTCCACCTCTTGAGCCTAATTGTAAAGCTTTTCTTTGTTCTTCTGTGCAGCTCACTCCTTTTAGAGTACAGCTTAGCATCCATAGGGCACTCCCTGTTCCAGAGTCCCTGGTTAAGGTAGTCTTCTGGAAAAGGGAGCCAAGTCTTGTACAGCCCAGGGCCTATAGATTTGGCAAGCCCTGGATCTGACTGCAGTTTGGCTATTTGAGCTGCGTCCTGTGCAGACAAAAACGAAAGCTCTTCAGGATCGTTAGCACCCATCAAAGCAGGGATATGAACCACAGTAGATTTTTGACAAATGACGGTGACAGAGAAATGAACCTTCTTTTTCTAATTCTGCCCTGGAGTTTGAAATGGGGAGAGCTAGACTTTGGATTTTCAAGATTTGTTAGGTTCAACCAGGACTCGGTGATGTGCAATTAGGAATGAGCAGCCATCCCAGTTTTCCCAGGACTGAGGGGTTTCTGGTGACATGCGACTTTGGGTGCTAAAATTGGGACAAATCCCAGGCAAACCAGAACAGTTGGTCACCCTATATCTAACCTTCCACAGGTGAGGGAGAGGAGAGGGAGAGGGATGGCCAAGACAGCACTGATACTGGTTTGTCGGCTGAAATGCATGGGAAGCTTTACCCTTCTGGGAAAATCTTGGCAGGCCAGGAATGCGGTTTTTGGTGGGTGTGTTTGATTGGTGTGTTTGATTGTTTTCCTACTTATATGTAGGAAGAGATTTCTAAAGCATTGTAGGGGACTGGGGTGGGAGGTAATAACCACATGACTCTTTGCCTGGTGTAACTGGCCCCTCTGGCTGTGTGGGAAGAGGGGAGATTGGCACTGTGTTGCTGTCTGTGTGGCATATACTTGGCTGGAGAGGAGTAGGGGAATTCTGGGAGCTGCCTCAGGCACTGGTTGTCTTGAGTGTTTGAATAAGTGTCTCAGGCACACTGTCTGGAAAGGTGACAGGACCTGCATTAGGCAACTGATTCTCTTAAGTTCTTTTTCCTTTCTGGTTAGGATTAAAAACTCCCCCTAATCAATTTCAACTTTGCATAGATGGACACACACCCACCAGATTACTGCCACGGGCGCAATTTTGTATCCTAGCATTTGGGGTTAGATTTCCTGACAGATGCCAGCCGTAGACAGCAAGTGCCACGAGTACCTTCCTGCCCACAAGTGCTTAGAATACTTTAACTGGTCCCTCTTTAGAGCTGCTCTTCTTTTCTTACCATCTTTCTCACAGGGTTGCTGTGGATGTCTGGTCGATGCTGGCTGATTTCTGTAACATACTGACTGCAGTGAATCAGTCTGAGGTGCCACTGTACAAGGACCCGGACGATGACCTCACCCTCCTTATCCTGGAAGAGGATCGGCTTCTCTCGGGCTTTGTACCCTTGCTGGCTGCCCCTCAGGACCCCTGCTACGTGGAGAAAACCTCGGATAAGGTCAGCCCCAGGCCAAACATCCCTCCCCATTCACCCCTCCTCTTAATTCTCCAGACCTTTTTATTCTTGGGAAGTTTTCTGTGCAAACGGAACATGATTAAGTCATTGAGAAGGGTGTTAAGGGAAAATATCGACCTTTTAGCCGCTGACATCCAGCTCTGCGTCCTGAAAAAAAAAGCCCTCTCGACTTCCTTTGGTGTGTGTGTGCGCTCACTGGCATGTTGTATATACGATCATTTCCTCACTTGTTTAAATAGTGCAGCTTGTGTTGGCAGTGCTCTCACTCAGCTCCAAATGGTTTGCATCATGCTTAAAGCACCCTCCTTCCTCCCCCCTTTCATCCTTCCCCCCAGCCACAAAACTCTGCACTAGGAAAACAGCCAGGGCTTTTTCCCTTCTCTGAGGAGGGGAGTGATAAATAGGTGACTAGAGAGAAGCAGACACCATGTGTTAACTTGCAAAAAAAGCTTTTAGGAGTATGAAGCATTCCCCGCTGCCTGGTTTCTATCCTTCTTCCTCCGAGGACTGTGTCTTAACCTGAACTTTTTCCTCGTCTGTCTGTTTATAGAAAACAAAGCCCATTGCCTGTTGCCCTGGTGGGGACTGTGGAACTCGTAGTCTCTGCTTAACAGCTGGGTCTGCGGCCAGGTGTGGAGAGGAGAGCAGTCCATTCTGCTTCACACTCCTGTGCAGCGGTTGCCAGGCTGGGGAAGTCGTGCCCACAGACCCTGGGAGCAGGGTCTCCTGTGCTGAGCAGGGGAACTCAGTGACTGACCCCTCTGTGGAGTTGTTAGCATCACATCCCCTAGGGGAGAGCCTTTTGGTGGAGAGTCCACAAGTGGCTTCTCAGAAGGAAGTCTTTTGACCTAGATGAAGTATGTATAGAGGTGTAGGTAGTTGTTTTTTGTTTTTTTTAAATGTCAGATAGTAAAAACTAAATTCTAAGCATAAACTACAAATATGAGAGATTTTATGTTGAATATAAAATTTTTTAAACTCATTCTTAGTGAAAAAAGAATATATGTTCCTTGTAGACAAGTAAAAAGAAGAAAAACGTATCCACAATCGTTCTACCAACTGGTAACACAACTGTTATTTTTGCTAGTTATATACAATCATATTTAACTTATGGTATAAACACACACTTTTTTTTTAACAAAAAAACTGGGGGTCATATTATACATGTTATTTATAATTTGCTTTTTTCATGTAGTATCTTTTAATGTATTCTTATTTGGAATCATTTTTGATGATCACTTAGTATTCTTTTCTGTGCCAAGATTTCTTTAACCAGTCTTTGCTTTATTGAACCAAGGGACTGTCCTGAATTTTTGAACTACTATAAACAGGTGATTCCTTATAGCAGAATTTTTTTCATATATTCCCTATGGTTACATTTCTATATGTAGATAAAGGTTCTAGACATTGACATATCAAAAGCTCATACTCTTTGGGTACATTTAATGGCTAATATTGGGAATGTGAGAACCTTTGTCTCTCAAAAGGAGTACTCATGTTATACTTTTCCAATGAAAAGTTGGAATAAAATCCTGCTCTTCTAGTCTCAGAAGGGAATAATAATGGGGAATTGTAGTGTGTGAGGCAGAGGACAGCTAACAAAGTTCAGAATTTGTGGAAGATGTTCGGTTAGAAGAGTTGGAAGAGAAACTGGGTAGCCATGGCTTGGGCCAGGGGAATCCTAGTACATACTGTTTTTCTGTGATCACAGGGTGGTCTTGACACTGGAGGGTGCTTTTGGGAGTTGGCGACTGGGTCAGCTGTCTTTCAGTGCAGAACAAGGAAGGAGTCCTGTCCAGCTTTAGACTTGCTAAGCCCTGTTTTCTCATCAGCTCTCCCAGCTTTAGTGTTAGCATATGATACATGTGTATGGTACAGTATATGGTAAATACAATATATGACCTGGCAAGAAGAACACAGAGCCGGTGATCCATGCCCTCAGCCTGTGGTCGTGAATCACAGGCTGCCCGGGGCAGTCACAGCTCTTTGAGACTAAGGTGGGTCTCCACTTCAAGGACTGTGAAATAGGTGTGCCCAACACAACATCTCCCCCAAACATGGTCTTTCTTCAGTCTTCCCATCTCAGTAAATGGCAGCTTTGACTTTGGGGGTGCTCATGTCAAAATTCTTGGGGTTATTCTTGGCTCCTCTCTTCTTCTCACACCTCCATAACTAATCCGTCAGCAATCCAACTCTTCCTTACCCTCAAAATAAACGCAAATGCAACTCTTTCTTACCACTACACCCTAGTTCAATTCAACAGAATGCCTTCTGACTGGTTTCTCTTATTCCTCCCTCCTCCTACTCTCCAGTCTGTTTTCAACACAGCCACTGGAATGATCTTTTTAAAACATCAATAAGATCATGTCACTTCTTTGTTCACGGTCTGATCCAGCTCCTGCTGCTTTCCTTGTGCCCAGTATGCCCTAGTCCCATAGGCGTCCTTGCTGTTCCTCAGACAAGCCACACACTCGTGCCTCAGGGTCTTTGTACTTGCTTTCCTCTTAACCTGGAACACCCCGTCCCCAGATACCTGTGTGGCACTCTCACTGCCTTCTCAATGCCACCTTGTTGGAGAGGTCTTCCCTGGCTACCCTATATAAGATGTTACCTGCCTTCCTTTTCCTTTTTCTCTGCTTTATTCTCCATGGCAGAGAAAAATAACACCTCTTGAATATCTAGCATGTATCAGTCCCAGGACGAGGTAATTCTGTCCAGTATTTCATTAAGTCCTCACAATATGCCTGCCAAGTAGGTATTTGTACCTTCATTTTATAAAAGAGACAACTGAGGCTCAAGAGAGGAGTGAAGAATGATGGAAACATAGGAAACATCTCCATGGTTTACCTGGAAGATTAGTATGGATGTGTCCAGAGAGACTTTTTAGGAACTCTTGACCTTTTAGATATCTGAAGAAGATAGACATCTTCTCCAGCTTCTAGTGTTCACTACTAAGAAACGTAAAGTGTCTCAAAGACTCTGTAGCAGCAACACAAGCCGTTTCACTGCTGGTGGAGATTAGGTACCATGTTTGGTCCAGCCTGGGTGCTCACTCAACAGGCATTCACTGAGTGGCCTGTATTACACACCTGCACACACAAGAGAAATCCAGACATACAAGGCAAACACCCTCCTAGTTTGGGAGACAACTTACGGCATATACAAAGATGTGAGAAGCAACCTAAGTTAATTTGAACCTATAGGAGGAACTCTTGAAATTTTGTGGGGTTGGTAGTTTCCCAATGAAGGCATTGCTCAAGGAGCACTGATTTGGCATTAACCTATCACTGTATTTCCCAAGCATGTTCCCCGAAACTCTAGTTTTATAGGTTCTTAATAGTTAGGTGAAAAAAAAGAGTTTCACAATCATGTAAGTTAGGGTAACACAATATTAGACAGAATCCATTACTGAAAGACTTCTTGGAGTTTTAATGTGGTGTACATTGCGAGGGGGATACCCTTTGCTGTCTTTCCCAAACTTGCTTCACCCTTGATCTTTCTGATTTACTGAACATCTTACAGGATTAATATTCTGCCTGAAAGAAACAAACCATGGTAGAAAACCCAGGTATGGGATGAGTAAGAGGTGAGAAAACAGGTTGCTGTTGGGATTATCCAAAAGTAAGATAAAGAGTACAGATTAGGGTAAAAGCAATAGAGTGGAGCTGGTTACATTTAGAGGGAAACATCACAGATGTTGAAAATAAGAGCCAACTAGGAGAAAGTGATCTTAGGTTCGTTGAGTGGCTGCTCGGCACCTAAATTCAGAGGTTAAGTAGCTTATCCGAGGTTATGTAGCTAAGTGAGGAAATACAGGATTAGAATCCTTGTCTGTATGACTTCAGAACATCATGTTCTTATGAATGGTTTGACATCTAGGATTTGCTTCAAAATAATGTGGGAAGGAAGGTAGACAGGAATGTAGATGGGAAAAAAAAGGCCAAATACTGATCATTATTAAATCTGAATAATGGGTACATGGAGTTTAGTATTCTACTTTTGTATATATATGAAATTTTCCATAAGAACAAGTTTTAAAGGAATAAATAAATAAAACTCCATGCCCTTTCTGCTGCATTATACTTGAAAAAGTAATCAAACCATAATAAGAATAAATTTAAGATTTTGCAGTCAGTAATCATGTTCCACGCACTGTGCTAAGCTCTTTACACGTATTTCCTCATTGAAACCCCAGTAGCCCTATAGGCAGATAGGAGAAGTGATAAAAAGAAAACTGTTTTAGGAGAAAGATGTTAAGTTCATGTTATATGTTAGTCAGTATCAAAACAGCTTAATTGTCATCTTCAAAATAAATGCATGTGATTGTATAGCTATAGGTGGTACTGAACAAGGATTTATTTAGTGATAGGCTGTGTCTTTCCTTAGGCTCTAAAGTTACCATTTAATGATAAGCAAAACGTTGATGTCATAAATAGATGTAAGCAATCCTCATTCTAGCATCCCCAGGAAGATTAATCCGTGTGATCTTCTTTGTTTTCCTTCCCATATTATCTGATCAAGAACTAAGTGAAGAACTTTCCAACAAGCTAATGCCGGGGCTACCCTTTGGCTTGATTAGGGAATAAATTATAGGTCATATTATATGGTGATGTTATAAGTCTCACGATCACATCCCATTCATTCTTACAGTAATCTTTGCTTTCTATCTGGATGTAGGATCCCAGGAAGCTTTGACATTAATAAAATATGTAATTGAGGTTAAAGATGAGGTTTAAATTGTCCAACTTTTTTTTTTTTTTTTGGCTGCGTTGGGTCTTCGTTGCTGTGCGCGGGGCTTTCTCTAGTTGCGGCGAGTGGGGGCTACTCTTCGTTGCGGTGCACGGGCTTCTCACTGCAGTGGCTTCTCTTGTTGTAGCTCACGGGTTCTAGAGCTCAGGCTCAGTAGTTGTGGCGCGTGGGCTTAATTGCTCCGCGGCATGTGGGATCTTCCCAGACCAGGGCTCGAACCCACGTCCCCTGCATTGGCAGGAGGATTCTTAACCACTGCACCTAAATTGTCCAACTTTTGAAACTAGTGGCTTGTCTGTTTGTTAAATGATATTTTTGGCATGTTTGTTGTGCACATAATTACTCCCAAATATTTTAAATAGAAAATATAGAAAAGCACAAGAAAATAAAAATCACCTACAAACTACCACCTAAAATTAGCTGGTGTTAAGGTTTCATATATGTCCTTTCAGTCTTTTCCCCGCCCCCATGCTTATATGTGTGTACTTATTCTTTTCCTTTCATAAAATTGGGGCCATACAGTATATGCTTTGTTCTTGTTTTATGTTTTTTAAACACCCTTGTTTTTATACACACACAAACATACGTATATACATACATACATATATAGTTTGGGGGGAAATGTTGCCTTTGTTTTTTGGTGGTCTGGAAAATATTAATTTTAAGTGCTACCAGTGACTAATTTTTTGAAAAACATACATAATCTTCTATTCTCAAAGTATCAGCATCAAGAGTGAAAGGGGAAAAAAAAACCAAACAATTGACTATCCCATATTTAAGATGTGAAAATTAGGACTGTTTACAATATGTATTTTCTTTTCACACAGTTGCATTTTGTTTCTAAATTTATAATCGTTATTTAGAATTAATTTTATAGTGTTTTCAGTGTTCAATTTTCACCGTTTTTGTCTTTTTATTCTATGGCTTTCCCATTCTTATGTTCTTTACTTTGATTCATCTGTTATTCAGATGCAACATTGTAGAATTTTTTTCAGCAAAGATAACATGGAGGCTTTTTAAAAATGAAGGTGATTTTTGTGAAATACAGTAGTAATATACATACTCAAGCAAAAGGGTCAAACAATTCAAAAAAATATATAGTCAAAGTCACCCTCTAGGGATAACCATTGTTAACAATTTGATATTTATCTTTTTAGACCACTTCTATGCCCATTGAAACATATTTATAAACATATATACATATATGATCAAAATGATAGTGCGATATACGTTCTCTTCCTTACTTTGTTCTTTTCATTAAACAGTATATCGAGGACATTCTTCATGACTACTTTTTGAACACTTGTGTTTTGAAAGTGTTCTTATTTTGCCCTTGCACATGAATGGCCACTTAGCTTAGGTCAACTTCTTTCCCCTTTAAAACAATAGCTATTATTCCATTGCATTAATGGTTAGGAAAAATTGGAGAAAAGTCTGGTTTTTCTTCCTTTGTAGGTAAACTTTTTTTTTTTTTCATACAGCACGGGTAACTTACAACTCTTTAAATCTTGAATTTCCAATTGAGGATTTGTTTAGATGTTGGGCTCTGTACTTTAATTTTTCATGGCACATAATGAGCTCTTTAAATAAGCAGATGCAGTTCTATCTTTAGATCAGAAAAGTTTTCATCTCCCATGTCTTTGATTACTAATGTTTGTTCTTTTCTTCAGTAATTTCTTTTCTCCTAAAATGTATATTAGACCTCTGTTCTTTGTCCTGTACATATTTTTCTGTCATCATTTTAATCCCTTTTTGCTTTGCCTCTAATCTCGGAAGGTTTCTCAAGTTTTTCCTGCCTTTAATTGGTTCAGATTTTTATAGTGCTGATTCTACTCTTTACTGCTTCTAATTCAGTTCTTAAGTCTGCTGTTGCATTATTCGTTGCCTTACGTTATTTCCCTATCTTATCCTGTAATGTTTATATTTTTGCCTGCCTTTTACCAAGGTCTCCTTTATCTGTTTTGTTTTATCATTTATTTTTTAGCATACTTCACAGAATCTGTGATTTTAAAAATCCAGTTGTAAGAGTAAAGCAGATACTGTCTCCTTCAGCTAACATTTTCCCCCCAAGTATTCCCTATTTCTCTCTTTCTTTGCATGCTCTGTTCCCTTTTTTATCTTGCAGACTCTTTTCATAGGCCCCCACTTGTATTTCTACAGTCTGATTCTGGCCTTTTATATTTCTTTGAACAAAGAAAGGTTTACTCAGTTCTGATATTTTCTCCACAACAGGTTAGGTAGATTCTCACTGGATGCCTTCTTTACCTACAAATATCATTTAGAATCCCCTTCTCAAGTCTAAAACTGGTTGATATATGTTTGTATTACCAAGTCACCACCCTGAAGCAGCTGGGGAGGAGGCCAGGTGGTGTGCATTCTCAACATATGAATTTATTTTCTACATTTTCTTTCCTGTATATAATGGAGCTACTGTACCAGAGTGAGTATCCCATGTCCAGTTTCTGTTTCACATAAATGATATAGCAATTTCTGACCTTCCTGGAGCTGTGGCCTGCCATGTCAAGAAGAACTTCCACCCTCCGGCCACTTCCCACTTACATTTACTTGGGCCTCTCTGAACTGCTGGTTGTGATTGGTACTGATTTGTAGCAGTGAAGTCTTCCAAGCAGTGTTCTGCATCTGCCCCCATACCCTCGCATTTTGTGATAGGCAGAATAATGCCCTCCCCTAAAGATGGTCCACATCTTATTCCCCAAAATCTGTTAAATAAGTTACGTTACAAGGCAAGAGGGCCTTTGCAGATGTGTTTAAGTTAAGGATATTGAGATGGGAAGATGACCCCAGATTATCCAGGTGGTTTAACGTAATCACGAAGGTCCTTGCAAGGAGGCAGGAGTGTCAGGGTCAGAAGAGGGAAATGTGGTGATGGAACCAGAAGTCCCAGAGAGAGAGAGAGAGAGATTTGGAAATAGTATGCTGCTGGCCTTGAAGATGGAGGAAGGGACCATGAGCCAGGGAGTGCAGGTGGCCTCTAGACACTAGAAAAGGCAAGGAAACAGATTTTCCCATGGAGCCTCCAGAAAGAGCACAGCCCTGCCAACATCTTGAGTTTAGGACTTCTGATCTCTCAGACTGTAGAATAATAAGTTGTTTTGTTTTAAGTCATTAAATTTGTGGTATTTTGTTACAGCAGCAATAGGAAACTAATTGACCCTTCCAAACTGGAGAATTTTGCCAGGCTTTTCATGGTTTCTTCTCTTGCTGCTTTCTTTTTCTTTTTTAACCTTTTTAATTATGAAATATACGTATGGAAATATGTAAAGCAAAAAGACTCATCACAAAGTGAGCAACTGTATTACCACCAAGCATGTCAAGAAATAGAGATAAGGGTGATTACCAGTTTCATTCAGCTTATGTTGAAGGTTCTAACCAGTACAGTAAGATAAGATAAAGTACTAAAAAGACGATTGGAAAGGGAAAAAAATAAAGCTATCTTTAATTGCAAATAATGTGATTCATATGTAGAAAATAAGGATAAATTATTCAGATTAATAAGTGAGTTTAGCAAAGTTGCTGGATATAAAGTCAGTATACAAAAATCAATTCCACATCTACATACTAACATCAAGCAAAATGAAAATTTTTTTCTTTTAAGTTGCTTTCTTAGGAAGGGAAGCTGTGAATTGGCTCTTAATGACCTGTTTCCAGCTATCCTCTATCCATCTGGCAGTAATTCTTTATGGTTTACGGCAGATGGATGGCATTTTCCCATTTAATAGCTATTGACTGCTATGCGTCAGGAGCTATTCTAGATTCCGCAGCCCTTGCTGTGAACACAGTAGACAAAGGAGGCATCATGGGGAGTGGGGGATATACTCTGTGTATTCAGTTTGGTCACTTCGTTTGGGATTTTGGAAGTAGAGTTATTTAACTCAGAAATGTATGCTTTTTAAGGTTTTTTTTTTTACTATAAAAGTCTTTGTATTACAAAATAGATGTTCATTTAAAGAAATATTAGAACAATCAATATTAGCAATAAGGAAAATGGAAGATTCCTTGATTTTTCTATCTTCTATTCTGGCTGGAGAGAAGGATGGACAGATAGATATAAGTGAAGTTTTTTGCTTTTTAACAGAAATAGAATAAAACTGTGTATACTGTTTTGTATTCCACCTTGTTGACTTAGCAATAAATATATCCTGAATATATTTCCATGTTCACTCACAGTGTGAATTTTAATGGCTGCGTTATATTAACATGTATGGGCATACCATAATATTTTTAGTCCTTAATCATTAGGCATTTTAGAAAGTTACTGACTTTTCACTTTTATAAATGATGCCATCTCAGGCAATCTTTACATATCTATTTTATCAGTTCGTAAGGCAGATTTTTGAGTGGAATTACTAGGTCAAAGAGGGTATGCAGATTTTTAAGCCTTTTGATAGATAATGCCAAATTGCCCTCCCGAAAAAGTTATAGCTGTTTAAACTGCAGAATATCATATCTGTTATCTATCATCCTCACTAATCATGAATAGTTTGACTTTTTTGTAACTTTGCCAAAGATGGGCAAAAAACTGGCATCTCATTGTTTTGATTTTCATACTTTGATTACTAATAAGGTTGATTTTTTTTTAAGTATTATACTTACTAATTATATGTATCGGTGACACATTTTATAAATTACCTTATGTTCTTTGCCTATTTTACCATTAGAATGCTTATCCATTTTTTTTCTTAATGATTTATAAAAGCTTTTTATGAATAACTTTTGAACTTTCTTTGGTTACCCTTGTACAAGAGGTGTTTTATTTTTATACTGAATGAGATAAGAACTTTTGGAAACTTGGAAGGGAGAGCACTCTATTTTTTAGGCAATAAGACATGTATGTTCCTTTGTCACACCATGCTGGATAAGATCTTTTGTTTTCAACTTCTGAATTAGTTTCTCCTTCTTGCACTTCCCTCTCTATCAGTCTGTAGATATCTAAGGAAAAATTGTTTCCAGCCAGATATTTAGAAATGAACTATAAGCTGTATTTATTTCCTCTATTTTGCCTGTTTAATCAAAGGAGCCTTTGATATTGGTATAAACTTAGTAAAAGATATACAGTGTTTTGAAAAGTCCTCTGGTTTTATATCTCAAAAAATAGACTCTTTTTTTTTTCTTTTCTTTTTGCTTCTTCTCACTTTAGGTGCAAAAATACTTTGATGGGCCACTTTGTTTGATGACTCATTTCACCAGTGGCCCTTTGACGCTGATCATTTGTATTGTATATTTCTCTCTGTCTACTCATTGTTGCCCTCCCTCACCTTTTTTGTGTGCTGTCTCTCACCTCTTTACTAATTGTATATAAATTTTATAGAATTGCTTATTACCACTTCCATTTACTTCAGTCCCTTCAGATTATATCAGTTACTGCCTAATTTATAAAT
Organism: Monodon monoceros; assembly: GCF_005190385.1. Taxonomy (NCBI): domain Eukaryota; kingdom Metazoa; phylum Chordata; class Mammalia; order Artiodactyla; family Monodontidae; genus Monodon; species Monodon monoceros. The sequence goes on from NW_021703786.1 coordinate 50,233,635, forward strand.
CTAATTCCCCAAATGGGCACTGTTGACTCAGTTACCTTTAGGCCCATGCTATGGATAGTTCAAGGACTAGGTGTTCTTTTTATTCTAGGATATTGATTCTCACACTTAGCATTCATCAAAACCACCTGGAGGGCTTGTTAAACTTTCTCGGCCGCATCCCCAAGAGTTTCTGATTAGTTAGGAGAAGGAGAGACTGAAAAATTGGATTTCTAATAGGTTCCCAGGTGATGCCAATGGTCTGGGTTTCACACTCCGAGAACTACTGTGTTTTAGGAATTTGGTGGCTGTTGCGGCCATTAGGCAAAGATTTTGGTCGAGGTAAAAATATCATCTCTGGTATAAGTAGGCTTCCTAATTCTATCTTTAACTCTGGAATGTAGAGCATATTACCTGACAGTTCATATACTTTGCCTTCATGTTGCCATATAGTTTTCTGAGGTCTTCAGAAGTTATATTCAGAATGCTAGAAATACATTTATCCTGAATATGTATGAAAAGTCACATGTCTGGCTCTCCTTTCCCAAGAGGACCCAGAGCAAAACAGCTGACTTTTAGTGAGTGCTTATCACGTGCTAGGCACTGGATTATTTTGGTTTGTCTTTTGTTTGTTTGTTAATTGAAGTATAGTTGATTTACAATGTAGTGTTAGATTCTGGTGGCTAGGCACTGTTTTAATGCTTTATATTATTTCATTTAAATTTCACAAAAGCCCTATGGGACTTTGACTGTTAGGAAGAACTTGCCCAGGCTGACACAGCTAAGAATTAAGGAATCAAATCCAAGTCTAGTACACACACACTTTTTCTTAAATTTATTTATTTATTTATGCTTGCATTGGGTCTTCGTTGCTGCATGCGGGCTTTTTTCTAGGCTTCATGGCATGTGGGATCTTCCCAGACCAGGGATCGAACCCGTGACCCCTGCATTAGCAGGTGGATTCTTAACCACTGCGCCACCAGGGGAGCCCCTAGGGCACACACTCTTAATTGAATATAAGTACAGTAGTAGAGTGGTTGAACAAACACACTGCCCAGTACATACTTCCCGTTCTCTTCTCAACTTTGACAGTTCTTCTATTTTCACTGGGAGCTTGATTTCTCACCAGGAGCTTGGGAACTATTGATCTGGTTTAGGGAGATCATCTGATCTCCCATAATAGTTCCTGAGGATGAACAAAGAAGTAAAAGTTCATATGAGGGGAATGGGTGCTCAGATTGAATTTTCCTGCTGCTTTCTCTCTGGGTTGGATGGTCTTCAAATCTTTGAATGCCTTGGGTCCAAAGATACCTGAGTGTCTAGAATATGAGTCTTTGAAAAGACAACTTGATTTATTTTTTGGCAAACCCTTGAGACTGCTCTAAGAGGCACTGAATATATGCACTGGATGAGCTACACTGTTTTGGAAGTGTATTCAAGGGCAAAAAAAATCTAAGAGTAGGGGCTTCCCTGGTGGTGCAGTGCTTGAGAATCTGCCTGCCAACTCAGGGGACACGGGTTCGAGCCCTGGTCCGGGAAGATCCCACATGCCACGGAGTAACTAACCCGTACGCCACAACTACTGAGCCCACGTGCTGCAACTACTGAAGCCCATGCGCCTAGAGCCCCTGCTCTGCAACAAGAGAAGCCACCGCAGTGAGAAGCTCATGCACCACAACGTAGAGTAGCCTCCTCTCACCGCAACTAGAGAAAGCCCAAACACAGCAACGAAGACCCAACACAGCCAAAAAAAAAAAAAAAAAAAAAAAAAATCTAAGAGTAGTGGTAGTGCAACCTCGAAGGACCAGAAGATCAAGACAGTGCCCTGGATTCCAAGCTTTGCAGGCAGGATTGCTTACAGATGAACAGTGACGCTTAGAGTTGGCTGATGGGGATAACTCACGCATAAAAACCTGAAAGTCAGCGATGTAAGTATGCCTACCTATCTACATACATCCACAGAAGTAATCTTTGGCTCAAGACTTAATAAATATGGGCCATAATGAAAAATTAAAATTGAAATTGATAAAGGAAAGATGTATGATACTTAGAGAAAAATCCTTGATATTGACATAAACTTCTGCCTCAGAACTTCCTGTCCCACCCTTTTTAATTTTCTTTACTAATGTAGTCCTTCATATCTGTAAAATAATATGTATTTTTACTTCATAATTTTAGATATGTGAAGAAAATAATTTTATTTAAAGTTCATACCTTCACTTTTATTAATTTATTGATATGTAACCTACATACAACGAAATCATACATTTGAATGCACTGATGTATGTATGCACCTGTGTAAGGACTACCCCAATCAAGATACAAAATATTTCCATCTCCCCCAAATATTCCCAAATGCCTCTTTGCAGTTAATCTCCCTCATCCACTCCCCACCCCAGGCAAGCAGGCATCTGTTTATTCTCATTATAGATTAGTTTTATATGTTCTAGAATTTCATATAAGTGGAATCATACATTTATGTTTTGTTCTTCCACTCAGCATAATTTCTATGAGATTGATCCATGTTGTTATGTTTTTCCAGCAGTTCATTACCTTTTATTAATTAATAGTATTCCATTGTATGAATATATCTCAGTCTGTTTATGCATCCACTTGATCATGGCCATTTGGGTTGTTTTTATCTTTTAGGTGTTATGAATAAAGATGCTGTAAACATTAATGTACAGTCTTTTGTGGACAAATTTTTTCATTTCTTTGGGGTAAATTGCTAGAAATAGAATTTTCAGTTATATGATAATTATATGTCTGACTTTAAGGAAACTACCAAACTATTTTCCAAAGTGATTGCACCGTTATACTCCCACTAGCAATGTATGAGAGTTCCAGTTGCTTCACATCTTTGCCAATATTTGGTATTTCTAGTTTTTATGATTTTAGCCATTCTAGTGTATCTCATTTTAATTTTAATTGGCATTTTCCTAACTAATGATGAGCATCTTTTCATGTGTTTATCAGCAATTCATAGATCCTCATTTGGGAAGTGTCCAAATCTGTTGCCCATTTTTAATTAATTTATTTTTATTAAAAAATTTTTACTTTATTTTAATTTAATTAATTATTTATTTTGGTTGAACCAGGCCTTAGTTGTGGCCAGCAGTCTCCTTAGTTGCAGCTCACTGGCTCCTTTAGTTGTGGCACGTGTGCTCCTTAGTTGCAGCTCGCAGGCTCCTTAGTTGTGGCATGCGAACTCTTAGTTGCGGCATGCATGTGGGATCTAGTTCCCTGACCAAGGATCGAACCCACATCTCCTGCATTGGAAGGCGGATTCTTAACCACTGTGCCACTGGGGAAGTCCCGCCCGTTTAAAAAATTGTTTTCTAATAGAGTTGTAAAACTTCTTTATATATTCTGGACAAAAATCCTTGTGAGATTTTGTCCTGTGAATATTTTCTCTCAGTGTGGCTGGCTTTTTTTTTTTTTTTTTTTTTTAACAGAATCTGGAAGAACAAAAGTATTTAATTTTGATGAAGTTCAGTTTTTCAGAATTTCTCTTTATGGTTAGTGCCTTTTCTGTTTTAAGAAGTCTTTGCTTTTGTCATCTTAATTATACCCCTTTTAATTTTTTCCCCCCCCAGTGGTTGTTCTAGGGCTAACAATTTGCATTTTTAGCTTTCCAGAAGATATTTAAGGTCAGTGTTGTACTTTTCTACACTTCACACCTTATGCTTCCTGTTTCCTGCTTCACAATTTACAGATGTAATAACCTTAAAACAGCATAATTCCATTTACCGTTCCCTCTTGTTTTGCGCAGTTGTCTTCTCTTTTACTTATCGTGTTATAAATCCTATCATACCATGTTATTATTTCTACTTGAACAGTTAGTTGCCTTGAAGTAAATTACAAACAAAAAGAAGACATAGACTTTTATATTAATCTACTTATTTAATGGTGCTCTTCGTTCTTTTTAGTAGATCCAAGTTTCCATCTGGTATCATTTCTCTTGAGCCTACAGGACATAAGCAGGTTGGCTGGTAACAAATTCCCATAGCCTTTCTTTATCTTAAAATGTCTCTATTTCTTTTTTCTTTTTTTTAATCTTTGTTTTCGAAGGTTTGTTTTTTTTTTAACTGAATAGAGTTCTAGATTGAAGCTTTTTCTTTCATCATCTTCAAGATATACTTCTTCTATTACCTGATACCCATTGTTTTCTCATGAGAAATCAGCATTCTTTTGCCTCCCTATGTAATGCATCTTTTTGGAGAGCTGCTTTGAATATTTTCTTTTTATCTTTTGTTTTCAGAAGTTTAATTGGGATGTGCATAGGTGTAGTTCTTTTTACATTTATCCTACTTGATGTTCACTGATCCTCTCAGAGCTATAAGTTGCTGTTTTTTAATCAAACTTGGAGTGTCTTTCAGACATTTTTTTCTTACCCCAAATACCCTCTCTTCTCTTCCCAGAATTCGAATTATGTGTATGTTAAACATTTTTGTATAATCTCACAGATGTGTAAAGCTCCATTTATCCTCAGTGATTTTTCTCTCTAGTCATCAGATTACTTACTTTCTATGGTCTGTCTTCAAGTTTACTGATTCTTTCTTCTGCCGTTTTCAGTACACTATTAAATTTATCCAGTGAACCTTTAAATTTAATTATTTCTTTTCAGTTCGAGAATTTCTACTTAGTTCATTTCCCTGATTTCCTTTTCTCTACTGACATTTCCTATTTGTTTACTCATTAAGACCATATTTTCCTTTAATTCTTTGAACACCTATCCCATTAATATTTTGGACATATTTATTAAAATAGCTGTTTTAAAGTGTTTGCCTGCCAAATTCAACATCTGGGCCATCTCACATTTGATTTCTATTGAATATGGATTGCATTTTACTGTTTCTTTGTGTCTAGTGATTTTCGTTCAAAATCACTGGACCTTGTGGATAATTTGTTAAAGAGATTCTGGACCTTGTTACCTTCCTCTTTTTTTTTTTTTTTTTTTTAATTTTAACAGGCAGTTATATTAGTGCTTGATCATCTTGGATTTGCGTAGGCTTGGCTTTTACACATTATTAGTGCAGCTATGTAGAAACCTAGGATGTTTCCCAAGCCCCAGTAACTTGGTAATAGTCAATTTCCAAGCCCCGACTCCCTTGCAGATTGTCTTAGGCTGGGTTTTAGGAACAATTAATGCAGATTCAGATTAGGTCTAACTCTAGGGTGTGGCCTCTCTGGAGTCTCAAATGGTTGTCAAAGATGTTAACAAGGTATTAAAATCTCTTCACTCTGGCAGTGTTGGAACTTCAACTCCCTCATCCCTAGGCAGTGTTCTTCCCCTAGCATTGCTGGACCTCTGATAGCTCTCTTTTCCACTCTTAACTCTGTAGCAGCTGCCACCTGGTAAGTTCTGGTCATCTTGGCCTGCATATGTACAGTCTAGCCTTCAGCTACTTGTGAACTGAGGATTCTTACATGTACTTCATGCCCTTTCTTTGCACAACTTCTTTCTGTTCATTTCCTTACTCGCAGATTCAGCCCCTTCAGCTGCCTCAGATTCTGTTCTCTGTCTCCTTAGCTCAACGGGATCACCATAATATCCTTGGGATTCAGCTTTCTGTGTCAAAGTTGCAAAATTATCCCTAAGCAGAGGACGGAGTGATTACAGGCTCATTTCATGAGTTTCTGTTCTCTCAGGGATCACTGTCCTGCACTGCCTGTTGGACACTGCCTGTTGGGCACTGCCTGTTGGGCACTGCCTAAAAACAGTTGCCTTATATAAAAACAGTTGCTGTACCATCGTAGTCAGAAAAAGAAGGTGGACTGTCTACTTTTTAATTACAAAAGTAATTCATGCTCTCTGCAATAATATTAAAATAATATAGAACTATAGAAAATAAGAATACAAGTCCCTCCTCCCTTCCAAAGATGATTGCTGTTAACAGTTTGGTAACCAAGTATTAATTTTTCTAATAAATTTCAAATACATGCCACGTATACATTGCCTTTTCTTTCTTTTTTTTTTTTGCTTAATATACCTTGGAACTGTTTCTAAATCATAACATATAAATCCACACTGTTCTTCAAGTTGCATCATGTTTCATTGTATAGGTATAATTTATCCATCTGTCTTTCAGATGATACTTATGTCCAATTTTTGTTATTACAAACAGTGCTGAAATGAACTTCCTTGTGCTTAAATCTCTGTATGCTTACAGGACTGTTTCTGTGGAATAGATTCCTACAAGTGGAATTGCTTTGTCAAAAATATACATGTTTACTGCTTTGACAAATACTGCCAAATTGCCCTTCAAAATGATCATACCAGTTTACACCCCCATTCACAGTATACAAGTTGTTTCTTCATATTCTCAGCAGTACTGTTTATTATTATATTTTCAATTTCTGCTAATCTTCTAGGTTTAAAAAAGTATCTCACTTTAACTTGTATGTGCTTGCTAGTGGAATAAAGAATCTTTCTGTATATGTATTGCATGTTTATATTTCTTCCTCTCTGACTTGCACATATATATATTTACGGCCTTGTCCATTTTTGTGCTTTTTTATTATACTTTTTGATATGTAGGAGTTCTTAATACACTATAGGTAGTTTTATATGTTGCAGTATTTTCTCCTGGTTTGTAGCTTGTTTTATAATCTTGTTTACATTTTTTACAATGTATGACTTAAAGTTTTTATAGAGTCAGATCTGTCTGTCTTTTCCTCTGTGACCTCTGGGTTTTCTTGTTATGCTTTCTTCATCTTGGTGCACACCTGTTATTGTTCTTGTTAACTGTTTAACATGACCTGAAAAGAAAGGTTTGTGATTAGCAAGATGCACTGTGATCTACCCAGGCCTCTGTTGGAATTTTGGCTGTATAATAGGAACCGCCACTTTTAACTGCTCCAAATATTCCAGAATTGCAGTCACTCAGAACAAAGGCTTTTGAAGGTTTGATGTTTGTGTGGACGATTTTTTTGTGATATCATTATTGTCAGTGACAGGAAAAAGGAATCTTTAGCTGCCTAAGAAGAAAATCCAAATGTTTCTTAACTACCAGTAAACTCAGAAATAACCAGATGAAATAATGTAAAACCTCATTTGTAGTGAATGCTTATCTAGCAATAGTTGGTTTTTTTTTTATTTGGGCGTTTTTTTTTTTTTTTTGCTCAGGGACACACAGCCCCCTCTAAAGTGAAGAAGAGAAAAATGAGAAACTGTTCTTAATTCTAGAGTGCAGTGGAAAACGTGGTTTTCATATGTGCAGCAAAAAGCTTTGGAAGGTTGGAATTGCACAATGAGTGTAGGTTGAGCAATTGCTTAACAAGGCATCCACACTGGGGGGGGGTTGTCCTTTGCTCTTGTGCAATTAGGGAACTCCAGAGCTGCCTGAATAGGGGATTTCCTTTTCTTTCTTACATGCCATTTAAAAATTTTACTTTTTCCCTCCTTTTCAGTGTTCTTTTTATTTTATTCTCTCAAATTCTTATTTGTGGGGTTTTCTTCCTGTTTTTTTGATGTTGTTGTTGTTTTTGGTTTTTGGCTTGTTTGTTTTGTTTTTTAGGGAAGAGATTAATTAGCCAGACATTCACATGTCCCTCTGTGACTGTGACTAGAAGTAAGCCTGGGCCTGATTCTGCAGATGGTGGGAGGATGCTTACTGATGGCTTAAGGATTTCTAATTCAGCTTCTTCTCACAGTTGCCATACTCAGCTGGTTCTGAGTATTTGAAATATGGATTACTGATCAGCCAGCATTCCTTGATTTCTTAGTACTAGAATTTTGCAGACTTTGTAATGAGTTTTCAGAGGTTTTTGCCTGCTTTGCTTTTAATGGTGACTGACACCTCCTGCTGATGATCAGCTGCAGCCTTTACTAGACAGTAAAGCCAAACTTTAAGCTTGAAAGCATAGGAGCCAACCAATAAGAGCCAGAGCTGTATGAGACTTGTTTCTCTCTTGGCAAAAGTAAAGCCCTTGTTTTCTCCCTTCTTCCCTTTAGCCTACATCAGCCACACTCATGTTAGATGGTACTTAGTGAGCGTGCTCCTTATTCTGATTTTCTTCCCCCCCTTACCTTTGTGCTGGGGGTATTGGAATCTCTTCACTCTCAACTTTGCTGTGTTCCAGAGGACCAGGAGAGGTAGTTGGGTCAGAGTGCCAGAAAAGCAGAAGTTAAGTATGTGGATTTCATAGCCGCATGTATGAGTGTTTGTGGGGCAGGGAACTTCTAATGGAAAACATTTGTGTTGCATCAAAAACAGAGCGAGGCCTGGTTAGAGTCTGTCTGCTCTGTCAGTCTGTTCCCTACCAGCACTAGTCATTGTTCTCCTGGGAGTCTCAGGCTATTGTGGTTTCTTCTGCTCTCGCTAGTCCCTAATCTTGCCAGAGTTTTTGTGTCACGGGTGGCCCCATTCGCAGTTTGGAGTGAGACTGCAAGGGTGGTGACTAATGGCTTTGAAGGTACTCAAGCCCACGTATTGGCTTGGAGACCCTTTTTAGGGTGACCCTGAGGAGAGGGAAGGGTTTCCAGCACAGACAGTGGGATCAGCATGCTTAGACTCATACAGACACCTTTTTAGTCCCTGCTCTTAACTGCTAGCAAAGCACAAACCAGAAGAATGGAGACCGGAGGCAAAGGCTTGCTGTTTGGGCTTGCCATTTCATTTGTAAATACTCGTAAGGGATGCACCTGGGAGCCTCTGACAGGCTGATGTCAATCAGGTTGTGTGGCTGGATCCCCTTTGGGAAATACAGAAGAGAAAGTGCTAATTTCCCTGAGGATAGTGTCACTCCAAGATCAGGAGGGACCTGTAACTTGAGCTGTTTCTTTTTTTCCCCTCCAGACCCTCTGAAATTCACATTTGTTCATCAGTTTTTAAAAAGAAAGAAAACAATAAAAAAGCAGCAGCTCAGAGTTTTTTGGGTCCCCAAGAAGGCACTTCACCAATGTGGTTTTCACATTTTCAGGTTTTTGGCTGGTGAATAAGATTGAGCAGAAATGCTCCTTCCCCTGATAACAATACATTCAGATGCAGGATCAGGAGCGTGTGGATTAAAACCAGACGGTGGATGATTAATATTTTTGCTTATAGAGGTAGACATGGCAGCTTCCTCCATTTAAATGGAAAAGGCCTTTCTCTGCATTTGTATGTGTGCATATGCTTACATGCCTGTGCTCTTCGAAGGTGGGAGCTAAGAGAGTCTAGCTTAGTTATTGTTTCCAAGTACCATTTCCTTCCTCTCGCCTGAAGCACCCAAGAAGTACTAAGGATTAAGCTGTGAAGGAGAGGTGTGAAGGTAAGCCACTAAAATGAAAGTGGGAATATGTTCTCTTCTTCAGCCTAACTGCTTTCACAGCTCTCCAGGTACTGCTGTAACACACACCTTTATCCACTCGACCTTCTCACTCCCTGTGGTCCTATGACCACATTATAATAAGAGGTATAATATATTTTTTTAACATCTTTATTGGAGTATAATTGCTTTACAATGGTGTGTTAGTTTCTGCTTTATAACAAAGTGAATCAGCTATTCGTATACATATATCCCCATATCCCCTCCCTCTTGCTTCTCCCTCCCACCCTCCCTATCCCACCCCTCTAGGTGGTCACAAAGCACCGATCTCCCTGTGCTATGCAGCTGCTTCCCACTAGCTATCTATTTTACATTTGATAGTATATATAAGTCCATGCCACTCTCTCACTTCATCCCAGCTTACCCTTAAGACGTATAATCTTTCTTTCAAAATATTGCACCTTTGGAGATGCCCATAATTTCATTATTAGATCATAATGATATAAAAAGAAACTTTATTATTACAGGTGTACTTTAAGTTTTTTAACTTCACTCACTGACAACAAGACAAAGATTTCTTGAGAATACTTGTAATTAGACCTTGGCAGGTGTTTGTTTACTATTTTAGAAAATATATTTGGGGATTTATTTTTATGAGGTTCTGTGCTCATTAACCCATTTAGGCCAAGAGACCTCCAGTTAGCTTAAACCTCTGATTTCCCCCATGATTTTTAAACTTGTATACACTTTGCCCTTTGTAGAAACAGAGACCTCTGCCCAAATGAAACAGGAAATGAAAGGGGAGGAGGAAAACCAAGCTGGGACTTGGTATCTTTTTATCTGCATATGGAAGATTGCATTATCTCCATAACAGTGAAAAGTTTTGGGGACAAAGGGTATAAAGTTCCTTTTATTCCAACAGAAATACAGGTCTATTTTAATGTTGCCTCCAACTTAGGGTGAAAATGGGCTCTGTGTCAGCGCTGTCACACTCTAGTTATATTGCATCCCCCAGGTAACACCACTTACAGAATGGAGTGGTATTCCTGAAGTTCATCCCCTTCCCCAGAGACCAAGATTTGTTTGTTTAGATACGTTAAAATCCACTCTTTGTTATACAGTTTTGACAAACACACAGTCATGTAACCACCACTACAATTAAGATGTAGAGCGTTTTTATCACCCCCAAAATACTCCCTCATGCAACCAACTTCTCCCTGACTCCCAGTGCCTGGCAGCCTCTGATCTGTTTTACTCTCTAAGACTGCCTTTTCCAGAATGTCATATTTATTTATTTATTTATTTAAATCTGTTTATTTATTTTTTTAATTTATTTATTTTAATTTATTTATTTTTGGCTGCACTGGGTTTTCGTTGCTACGCGCAGGCTTTCTCTAGTTGCGGCGAGCAGGGGCTACTCTTGGTTACGGTGCACGGGCTTCTCATTGTGATGTCTTCTTTTGTTGTGGAGCACAGGCTCTAGGCACGTGGGCTTCAGTAGTTGCAGCACGCAGGCTCAGTAGTTGTGGCGCACGGGCTTAGTTGCTCCGCGGCATGTGGGATCTTCCTGGACCAGGGCTCAAACCCTTGTCCCCTGCGTTGGCAGGCGGATTCTTAACCACTGCGCCACCAGGGAAGCCCCAGAATGTCATATTTAAAAGCCATATAGTAATTAGCTTTTTAACTTTGGCTTCAGTCACGTAGCATCACGCATTTGAGATTCATCCATATTATTGCCTGTTATCAGTAATTCATTTTTGTTGTTGCAGAGTAGGATTCCATTGTATGGATATACCACAATTTGCTTTTCCGTTTACCAGCTGATGAACGTTTGGATTGTTTGCAGGTTTTGGTAATTATGGATAGAACTGCTACAAACATTCCTGTATAGATTTTTATGTGAACTTAAGTTTTCATTTTTCTTGGGTAAATACTTAGGAATGAATGGATGGGTCATTTGGTAAGCATAGGTTTAACTTTGTTAGAAATTGCCAAACTGTTTGCCAGAGTGGCTGTCCCATTTTGTATTCCCACCAGCAACATATGAGAATTCCAGTTGCTCCACATCCTTGCCAGCAGCTGGTACTGCAGTTTTGTTTTTTTAGGTCATTCCAACAGGTATCCCATTGCAGTTTTAATTTGCATTTCTCTAATGGCTAATGATATTCAGCATCTTTTCATGTGCTTGGTAAAGTGTCTTCAGATCTTTTGTCTGTTTATAAATTGGAATGTTTGTTTTCTTACCGAGTTGGGGTTTTTTTTGTTTGTTTGTTTTTAAATTTATTTTTGGCTGCTTTGCATTTTCTTTGCTGCGCGCGGGCTTTCTCTAGTTGTGGTGAGTGGGGGCTACTCTTCATTGCGGTGCGTGGGCTTCTCATTGCAGTGGATTCTCTTGTTGCAGAGCACGGGCTCTAGGTGCACGGGTTTCAGTAGTTGCGGCACGCGGGCTCAGTAGTCGTGGCTCGTGGGCTCTAGAGCGCAGGCTCAGTAGTTGTGGTGCACGGGCTTAGTTGCTCCGCGGCACGTGGGATCTTCCGGGACCAGGGCTCGAACCCATGTCCCCTGTCCCCTGCATTGGCGGGTGGATTCTTTCACCACTGCGCCACCAGGGAAGTCCCTTCTTACTGAATTTTGAGAGGTCTTTATGTATTTTCATTGCAAGTCCTTTGTCAGATATATATGTGTTGCACACATTTTCTCTCAGCCTGTGGCTTGTCTTTTCACTTCAGAGACTAAGGTTTGACTGATTAAATGCTGAGCGCTAGAGGTTTCAGGCTCTCTTGGTAGAAGAAAGTAAGGAAATTGAGACCTTAGTCAGCAGAATGATGTGAGGACCACCCCTTTTGAAGCTGTTTATTTAAAATACCAGAGTGGGGAAAGGGGTGCACCAAGACTGAGTCGAGCAGACAGATGTCTGAAGCTTTCTTTGATTCCTTCTCTCTCTCCTGTCCCCACCTATGATGTGGATTCTGGGCTCTTACCTTTAGCGGGGTTCTTCAGTTCCTGCTATCACTCCAAACCCATTGAGGCCTCTTCAGCTCCACAAACACCAGCGGAATACCCGAGAGGGCAGGCCAGCTTCTTGCCAGAGTATATTCCAGACTGAAATAGTTTTTGATAAGTAATCATTCCCAAGCCCTAAAGTGATAGCCTCCAAGGAGTCACCCACTTTGAAGAGCTTCTTTCATCTCCAGCTGGACTCTTTTCCAAACAAGCATCGGCAGCGCCTAAGCAGGGCTCTGCCACTCAGGGCTCTGCCATGAGAAGCAAATTGGCAGCAACAGACAGCCCCCTGAGGCACTGGAATTCAGTTCTCGGAACATACATTAAATGTGGATGAGATATTTATTTATCATGGGACTCTTTCATGTTGCATGGAATTCCTTCCACAGGGCAGCCCACTTAGGTACAGGGGAGGAAATATGTTCTGCCCCTTTGGACAAAAGTCAAGAAAAGGTACTATGTGGAATTTTTAATTGCTGACATTCTTAAGGTGTTTTTCTGGGAATTCCCTGGCAATCCAGTGATTAGGACTCCGTGTTTCCACGGGGGTTCGATCCCTGGTCAGGGAACTAAGATCCTGCATGCCGCGTGGCACAGCCAAAAAGAAAAAGAAAAAAAAAAAGGTTTTTTCCTTAAACAGCATTGCCACTGGCTAGACACTAGCAGAGTTTCTTTTCTCTGCGCATGACATGGATCACTAACACTGCATGTGATGGGAGGAGGAGGAGGCCTGCTTTAGTCTTAGAGGTCTGCCCATTTCTCCAGGATAATGCAGTCTGGTCAAGGCTCTCTGGCTTCTGACCCCAGTAGGAGTGATGTGTACAGAGAAGAATTTCTGACCCTTTACTAATCTCAGTTATTTGAATGCCTTTTTGTAAACAAAGCATCTTTTAGGCAAACTTAAAACTTTTCCTGCTCATGTAGGTACAAGTTTCCCACTTTCCTAAGAACAAATAAATTCAATTAAAGATAAAACTGTAATGTGGAATAATAGATCAGGCTTTAAAAACAAAGGGAGGGGTTAAAAACAAGTTCTGCAATAAATCTGCAAGTATGGAATCTAAGGGAAATGATCCCATCTGGAAAACTCTACCAGTGGTGCCGTGGCTGGTTTGTGGAGCAGTGTGCCGATCGTGGAGTGAAAAAAGACCCCGCAGTCTTGAAAGATGACAGGCTCCTTAATTGATGTCCATTTCAGCTGGTGCTGTGCCAGCTTATGTTGGCCCCAGTCCAGCGTGCCTGTAATTTGGGAGCCAGGTGTGAAGCATTTTTGTTCCATCTTGTTCCCCAGCATCTACAGAAGCCTCACGCATCTCACTTGAGGCAGCAGCACTCTGTAGGAAACAGATGTACAGGTAGAGGTGGAAGGAAGTGTCACAGCTGGGTTATGGATATTAAAAAAAAAACAACCCAAAAAACAAAAACAAAACCCACCTCCTCCACACTCAAGTGAGATCTGGGCTTGAGAGTTGGGGGAAAGAGTATTTCACAGCCTCGGTATAAGGTGTGACTACCAAGTACCCTAATTGCTCTGATACTCATTTGTGATTTTTAAAAACACATCTTATTACTTTAGAGTTACATACACTTCATATGGACAGAGATCTGTAGTGATTTGCCTTCTGTCTAACTCTTGGAACAGCAAGTGCAATATAAAAAAACATCTCAAGATGGCCATCAGAGTTGGGTCTCATTACTTCCATAGCATCTGAGAATCAAGGAAACATAACCCTCTGAGAGGTTAGCTACCCCTGACTAGGTGGGGACACAGCTGTGTTCTTTGGGGGATCTTGATGAACTCGGTGGAAGACATCTGTCCAATGCATTGATATTGGGACCTTGATGCTCAAGGGCATGGATGCATTTGGCCCCAGAAGACATTTTTCCCAGAATCCAACCTATATTCTTTCTAGCCCTCAGGCTAAACTGAACATTAAAGAACAGGCAGTTCTGCCTTTCAGGATTACAAAACATAAGCAGGATCCTCCCTGTGGGAACATTAAAGTCCTGTGGCCGTAGAATTTCAATGTTGGAATTGGTGCTCTGCCCCAGCTTACATTTTGGTATAAGGCAAGTTTTAGCCTTCTAGAACTAAGAGTAAGCTGTTTCCTGGGGGCCCAACCCATAAACAGACAACTGAAGGAACTGAAGGAATACTTTGTTTTTCCTTCTTTTAACTCAGAATCCCACACAGACAGAGCTGAGGATAGTTTTTGGCCTTGAGAATCAGACCATGCAGTCAAGGAGTAACTACAAGCCTGCCTAGGTTGCTTTTTGCTCTGAAGGTGCCAGGGTCACAGGGCAGCCTTTGGTTCACTGATAGCTTTAATTTGTTCTTCCTTACATTGTCAGTACCAGCAGCTGGAAAATCCCTATACCAGACCTTTCAAGAGGATGAGGAGCTAGGAAGGGTAGTTTTCTTCTAATTAGGGCCTTACTCTTTAAAACAGGCTCATTCCATTTTTTTAAAAAAAAGTAATTGTTTGGGACTTCCCTGGTGGTCCAGTGGTTAAGCCTCCACGCTTCCAATGCAGGGGGCATGGGTCCGATCCCTGGTCGGGGAACTAAGATCCCACATGCCATGTGGCACGGCCAAGAAAAAAATAAATTAAAAAAAACAAACAAACAAAAAAAAACTAACACAACTGATAAAATAGGAAAATCAGTTTACATTGCCTCAGACTTGGAGGTCAGAATGTATTATGTGTGACACAACTACATTTAAAGGTAAAGTTGAAGACATTAATTCACCAGCTCTGATAGACGTGGTTTAAAACTTTTTTTTTTTAAAGTAATTGTTAGGACTTCCCTGGTGGCACAGTGGTTGAGAATCCGCCTGCCAGTGTAGGGAACACGGGTTCGAGCCCTGGTCCGGGAAGATCCCACATGCCGCTTAGCAACTAAGCCCGTGTGGCACAACTACTGAGCCTGCATTCTAGAGCCCACGAGCCACAGCTACTGAGCCCATGTGCTGCAACTACTGAAGCCCGCGCACCTAGAAGCCGAGCTCCGAAACGAGAAGCTACCGCAATGAGAAGCCCGCGCACCACAACTAGAGAAAGCCCTCGCGCAGCAACAAAGACCCCAGTAACGAAGGCCCAACGCAGCCAAAAAAAAAAAAAAAGTAATTGTTAAAATATACATAATATAAAACTTACTGTTTCTGTTTTTAAAGTTTACAGTTCTGTGGCATTAAATACATTCACAGTTGTTTTTGCAACCATCACCATCCTCCATCTCCAGGACTTTTTCATCTTCCCCAACTGAAACTCTGTATGTTAAACACTAACTCCCCATTTCCTCCCTCCCCCCAGCCTCTGGCAACCACCATTTTACTTTCTGTCTCTGAATTTGACTCTTTTTCGAACCTCATATAAGTGGAATCAGACAATATTTGTCTTTTTGTGACTGGTTTATTTTACTTAGCATAACATCTTCAGGGTTCATCTCGTTGTAGTACATGTCAAAATTTCCTTCTTTTGTAAGGCTAAATAATATTCCATTGTATATATACACTACATGTTGTTTATCCGTTCATCCTTGAATGGACGCTTGAGTCACTTCGACCTTTTGGCTGTTGTGAATAAGTGCTGGGAGATCCAAATATCTATTCAAGTCCATGCTTTCAGTTCTTTTGGGTATATACCCAGAAGTGGAATCACTGGGTCATATGGTAATTCTGTTTAATTTTTTGAGGAATTGCCATACCACTTTCCACAATGACTATACCATTTTACATTCCCACCAGCTATGCACAAGGGTTCTTATTTTTCCACATCTTCAACACTTGTTATTTTCTATATATTTGAAATTAGCCATCCTAATGGGTGTGAAGTGATATCTCATTGTGGTTTTGACTTGCTTTTCCCTAATGACTAATGATGTTGAGCATCTTTTCACGTGCTTATTTATTGTGTGCATTTAAAAAATATAATTTCTGCTTTCTCATTTGATTGGCCTTGGGATGCCTGAGCATAAACTTTTTCCCTTTGAGGCAAAAGAAGGCAGGATGGAATAAAAGAAGGTGTCAGGGGAGTTCCCTGGTGGTCCAGTGGTTAGGACTCAGCACTTTCACTGCCGTGGCCTGGGTTCAATCCCTGGTTGGGGAACTAAGATCCCACAAGCCATGCAGCAAAAAAAAAAAAAAGAAAAGAAAGCAAGCATCCGATGTGGGCTCTGATCCTAACTCTGCCATAGGTTGGTTGTATTGCCTTGGACAATTTATATAGCCTCTCTGGGTGTCTGTCTCTTTTTCACTAAGACTAGGAAACGTACAACTGCCCTATCCAACTCAAAGAGCTATTGTGACGATAAAAGATCAGGTCTGTGAAAGTACTTTGTAAAGATTTTCTAAAAGTGGAGAAATGCGTATCCAAATAGTTTGCCTATTTTAAAAATCGGATTATTTGTCTTTTATTGAGTTGTAGGAGTTCTTTATATATTCTGGATAAAAGTCCATTATCAGATACATGATTTGCAAATATTTTCTCCCATTCTGTGAGTTGATTGTCTTTTCACTTTCTTGAAATATTTAATTTTGATGAAATTCAGTTTATTTTTTCTTTTGCTACTTGTACTTCGGTGTTGTAAAAACTTTTTTTTTTTTTTTTTTCTTTTGGCCGCGCCGTGTGGCATGCAGGATCTTAGTTCCCCGACTAGGGACCAAACCCATGCCCCCTGCATTGGGAGCATGGAGTCCTAACCACTGGACTGCCATGGAATTCCCATAAAAACATTTTTAAACAATACAAATTTTATCACCAAAATATCCTAATAAAGAAAGTTCCTTCTACCTGACTTGCATGCTTTAGAAAACTATCCCAGATGCAAGAAGGGATGGTTTGCCATAATAATTATAAAATTAGATCAGGTTACAAAAGAACCGTGGAATTGGGAGGCCCTTTAGAATAGACATCACAGTCAGTCTTTACCTAATTAAGAAATAGTGTCCCAGTGTCCTCAAAGCTTCTGCTTCAGCTACTTCACAGAGTTTACTGTGTCATGAGACAGTCACTATTGAAAAGCTGTTTCTCAAACTGAACACGATCTGCCTTTCTGTAATTCCCACTTACTTGTTTTAGAGAGGCTCTCTGAGAGTCACAAGGCCTCTTTTTCTATATCTGACACATCTTAATATACTTGAAATTCTCCTTAAATTTTCTTTTCTCTAGGGTAAACAGTTCACCAGTGCAATCAAATAGATTCTTGACCAGCGCTATCAAATAGAACTTCTTTTGATGATGGTGCAGAAAAATCTATTTCCTTACCATCCTGTATGGTAGCCACTAGCCACATGTGACTGTTGAGTACTTGAAATGTGGGTGAGAAACAGAAATTTTAATTTAATCTTAATTAAACTGAACTGTCCACATGTGGCCGATGGCTACTGTACTAGACACTCCAAGTCCAAGTCACCCTCCTGACCAGATTCCTCTATACCACTGGTTCTCAAATTGTGGTACTGGACCAGTAGCATGAGATTCACCTGGGAGCATGTTAGGTATATAATGTTTTAGGCCTTACTCCAGACCTGTGAATCAGAAACTTCGAGGGTGGAGCCCAGCAATCCATTCTAGCAAGCTCTTCTGGTGATTCCAGTGCACGAACAAGTTCTAGTTCTTCAAGGTTCCCGTTAAAAGCAGTGCTTGGACATGGTCTGACCTGCAATGATTCTACCTGAAGAAAGTTTCAATGGCTTAAAAATAAAGTTTGAATACTATTACCTAGGTAGCACATTGGCTGTATATTATAAAATAAATAATACGTGGTTATGAAGAATGTTTTAAAAATAAAGGGCCAGCTGCAGTTCAGAAGAAAAAGAGTTAATGAGAACTTTCCCCTTAATCTCACATGTGGTCTTGTAGTGCTGGAATTAGAACCCTGGGCAGAATTTGATTCTCGGCCTGGTATGCTTTCCATCTATCAGGCTGTTTCATGAAACAGGACCCACTACTTGTTTGGTTCGGTGTCTCCCAGAAGAGAAAAATCTGATTCCTTGGCATGTATTTCACTCTACCCCCTTTGGGGGGCGTTCCTGCCTGCTCTTCAACCACTTCCCCACTGTTAGGGTGCTTCTGTAGTCACACCCGATGCCCTGGGAAGTTCTCCCCTTTTTAGGGTTTAACAGACTTCACCTATAAAGTTATCTTGCTTTAATATTATTTTTGTCCTGTTAAGCTTGCAGTCTAGAAGAGGAGCTGGCTTGTTCTGTTGCTGGCCTTGAGCCAGATGTCATAACTTCAGGCAGTGCCACGCTACATATCTCCAGCAGTTTGAAATGGAGAACGGAGTTAGAGATAAGATCAGCAGCTTTAGGTGATGGCATTGTTTCAAATAAACCATGCATGACCCAAAGCTTCCACTTCAAATGGGGAATGAAATTGCTTCATCCTTTGACAGCTTGCTCCATGAAAGAAATTTATCTTCACTTAATTGCTTTAGATCCCAAGAGGCTACATACAGTAATTTCTAGGAGATAATTATATCAAAATTTTAAAATATGTGACTGTGAACGTGAATATGCAACTGCAGTGGACAGGGAGGGACCAAAGGTCCTGCTGAACTTGCTGCTAGGTTTCTGTTCTCATTCCTGGAGTCCCCTTGGGTCCTAGACCACTTACTGTCTGAATCTACTGATTGAGATGCCAGGTCCTCAGTGTAGCTCTGTACTGCTAGGGTTAAACCTTGTCTGCTACTCATGTAGCTGGGTAGCATTTTGCTCAAACTCCTCCCAAAGCTGGGAGGTGTCAGGCTGGCTGGCTGACTTCCGGCTGCATGTCTTCATCTAGTCCGGCTGGGCACAGTCTGTCTACACTGTGGGCCAGAGCCACTGGGGGTTCCAGTCAGTGGCAGCTGAAAACCAGAAAACTTGTTGATTTTAAAACATGACTATTTAGATGTTAGAGATAAACTTCCTGTGGATGGGGACAGGCTCCTTAATCTAGGCATGTTTGAATTTCCAGGCCGCCTTTTCCTGGCCTTTCTATTTGAGTCTAAAGCTTCCACTCTGTCATTTTTACTAATCCCAACTACTACCTGCCTTTACCCCACATTTTTTCTGTCATTTCTGAAATTCCAGGGTTTTTCCCCCCCGCACCTCCTGTGAAATAATTATGTTTCCATGTGATATAACAGTCCCTAGAAAGACCGGAGGCATTTTCTGAGTACGGACATGGTTCTCCTGGGTCATCTCTCACCCCTTTCTGCCTGCATCTGCCTTTAAGATTACACACTGAACATGAGATTGTGAGCTCCTTGAAACTACTCTCTTCTAGACATCCTCAGGTGTCTAGTGTGGTGCTTCCGATCTCACAAGGGCTTGATAAATACTTCCTTAGTGAGTAAGAGCCAGTGGGGCATAGCTGGGTGACAAGGTTTACGGGCACGCCTGCCATAAAGACGAGGGAGAACTGACTTGGAGGTCTAGGGGACTTTCGGATTCTGTACTAAGATCAGTGAATACCTGAGTCGATGTAGGAGGAAGGGGCTGCGAAAATTAAGGTGGTTCAACTCAAGCAAGAATCTGCAGAGCCAGAGATTTCCACTTCCCGTCGAGTTCTGCCCAGGCCAGTCCTGTGGAACCTTCTGCTCACTGGGGTCATTCTCCAGGTGGCCTTTGTCCCTCTTTCTCACTTGCTCAGGGTCAGCCATACTCCTCAGGCCAGTCAGAGGGGAGTGTTGCCTTTTCTTTTAAACTCCTCCCCAAGAAACCTGACAGCTGTAAAGAGTAAGCCAATTTGCATTTGAAAAAGGTCATACTGGTTTGCCTCTAAGGGAAATCTACAGCAAGTACTGTCACATCATTTCTTGGATTAACATCAAGGAGTTTTTGAAGAAATTACACTGTTGCTCACATCTCAAACAGGAGCACCTGAATAGCAGCCTGGAGGGGTCATCAGGGTCAGGGTGTTTGTTCTAACGTGTGTCTTTCGAGCTAGAAAAACATTTGTCTGATACCCTCTTCTTCTAGAGCTTTTTCTCTGTCCTGCCTGTCAGCCTGATAGTAGAAACCTAAGTTGCCCAGTGCTCAGCTGAAATACACAGATCATAGTTAGAAATGTCTAGGGCTGTCCACACAGATGGAGCAGGCCAGTAAATTGTTGATCACTTGTCCTTTGTGGAGTTGGGTTAGCGTTGTTGAAAAGCATCAGCCCTTCACTAAGAGTTAAATCACCTGCGGTATTATTTTAACCAACCTCCCATCCCCATCATGAAGATACTAATTCTTCAGGTTGACAGATCGCTTATTTTGACAGTTTTATTTGCTTTACCAAGCCTTCCATGGTCAGTAACCTTGCTTCAGGCCATTTCTTTTAGTTTGATCTTCTCCTAGGAGCAGAATTTGCCTGTTTCTCCTCCTGTTTTATTTAATGAAAAGAACATACTAGATTCATATTGAATACATAAGGACTTATCAAGAAGGATAATTGAACTTCAGATATCTTTGGGCCAAAAAGCCAAAGTAGAGTCTGGCCTTTTTGGGGAGTTAATCATCTTTGGAGCTTTTTTTTTGGTGGATTCCATGAATCTAGTTATTCTGGTGTGTTCAGTAAAGCTTTGCCCTGAGGATGTCTGTCTCACTCAGGAGTGTGTGTGTGTGTGTGTGTGTGTGTGTGTGTGTGTGTTTTGAACAAATCTGTCTATTCTTCTGGAAAGAAGATAATTGACCCAAATCCCAAATAGGGAAATGGGTACACCCCCAAGGATTTAGAGGCTATATCAGGAGTAGGCTAAGAGAAAACATTTTAGCATAGGTATTGAGAAGGAATGGGATATATCAAATAGAAATGAGGAAATGATGTATAATTCTCTTTCCTAGAGCTCACTCCAGAGGCTGCACTGTCCAATGACAGTAGCCACTAGCCATGTGTGTCTATTTTAATTAAAATTAAATAAAGTTTAAAATTCAGTTCTTCAGCCATACTAGCCATATTTCAAGTGGTTAATACCCACATGTGACTAATGGCTACCATATTGTCAAGAGTAGGTATAGAAAACTTCCATCATTGCTGGAAGTTCTGTTGGACAGCTCTGCTTTGTGGTAAAGTCAAGAAGTATGACTTGATGATTAAGGTTGGGGGTAATGACAGGAAGGATGTAGAGAGGGAGACATGGCAGAAGACCTAAATAGACATTTCTCCAAAGAAGACATACAGATGGCCAAGAGGCACATGAAAAGATGCTCAACATCAATCATTATTAGAGAAATGCGAATCAGAACTACAATGAGGTATCACCACACAAGGGTCAGAATGGCCATTATCAAAAAATCTACAAACAATATGCTGGAGAGGGTGTGGACAAAAGGGAACCCTCTTGCACTGTTGGTGGGAATGTAAATTGATACAGCCACTATGGAGAACAGTATGGAGGTTCCTTAAAAAACTAAAAATAGAACTACCATATGACCTAGCAGTCCCTCTACTGGGCATATACCCTGAGAAAACCATAATTCAGAAGGTCACATGTACCCCAGTGTTCATTGCACCACTATTTACAATAGCCAGGACATGGAAGCAACCAAAATGTCCATCGACAGGTAAATGGATAAAGAAGATGTGGTACATATATACAATGGAATATTACTCAGCCATAAAAAGGAATGAAATTGGGTCATTTGTAGGGATATGGATTGACCTAGAGGCTGTCATACAGAGTGAAGTAAGTCAGAAAGAGAAAAACAAACATCTTATATTAACGCATATATGTGGAATATAGAAAAAAGGTACGGATGAACCTACTTGTAGGGCAGGAATAGAGATGCAGATGTAGAGAATGGACGTTTGGACATGGTGGGGAAGGGGAGGGTGGGGTGAATTGGGAGATTAGGTTTGACATAAATACACTACCATGTGTAAAATAGATAGCTAGTGGGAACCTGCTGTGTATAGCACAGGGAGGTCAGCTCGGAGCTATGTGATGACCTAGATGGGTGGGATGGGGGTGGGGAGGGAGGTCCCAGAAGGAGGGAATATATGTATACATACAGCTGATTCACTTCATTGTACAGCAGAAACTAACACAACATTGTAAAACAGTTATACTCCAATCAAAAAAAAAGGTCATCTTATTAGGAATGAATCAGGATTAGAGATAGTGGACTCCAAAGAGTGGAAAATTACTAGATTCTTATCAAGATAATTTAGTAATGTGTTTAGCAAGATTCAAAATACGAAGTATGGGAATTCCCTGGTGGTCCAATGGTTAGGACTCCATGCTTTCACTGCAGGGGGCACAGGTTCAACCCCTGGTCGGGGAACTAGGATCCCGCATGCAGCACTGCACAGCCAAAAAAAAAAAGAGGAGGAGGAGGAGACTGGGTATTGGGAGGTAACTGGCAATCTCTGTTCCAACAGCAGTTTGATTTTTTGGTCTAGTGCTTTCCCACTGTTTCATGTTGCCTCTGTTTCATTAGCTAATGATTTAGTCATCCAGGCCTCCAGGGCTAGCAGTTTTTCCAAAGAATTAAACATAAGCGCTCTCTCTCTCTCTCTCTCTCTCTCCCAGTTGAATAATTACAATAAAACCTACCGTTAATTGAGGACTTGCTATGTCTTAGTTATTATTCTAAGAGCTTTACATGTATTAAAACATTTAATCCTCAAAACAACGCTTCGTGGTAGGTACCATTATTAGCTTCCATTTTATATTTAGGGAAACTGAGGTACAGAACTATTAAGTTGCCCAAGGTTACACAGGTAGTAAATAGCAGAGTCAGAATTCAAGCCCAAGAGAATTCAAGCTCCAGAGCCCATCCTCCGAACCACTGCTACTCTGCACGGCCTCTTGGGGAAGTGCTATAATTGCCTAAAAGTAGATGGTGGCTTTCATCACACTACAGACATGCCATTCTCCTCCTCAGGATTATTCATAAACTGTGTTAAAAGCAGCATGTCTGTTGTGTTGTCTTACTTTTGCATTCCCTTTCTGCTTCTGTTCTTCTCCCAAACCTGAGGCTGAGAAAAGAGATTGTGACATGCTTTAGGTTTTTAGAAAGTTCACATCCCTGAACTCCTGTTGGAACTTGCAGGAGAAGATTTGCTAGGTAATTAATTAGGTGTCTGTAGAGAATCCAGAGCAAAGTTTCTTTATCTTGTTAATAGTAATATTGTTTCCAAATATATTTTAAAATTTTCTTTTCACTCCCACTCCCCCAGCTTCAGTGTTCTAGTTCTAGTTGTGGCTAGTAAGGGTACCACCATTTATCACTCCATGTCTCTTCCCATGGATACCCCACAGAGATTGGTGCTTGAACATACAGTCAGTATATAGCCTGGGCTTCTCTGCAGGGTCAGACATCTCCCCTAACTTCCTCTGGTAGGCTTGACTTGTGGCATTCACTTAATATTAGGTATTTATTGAGCACTATTTGCCAGGTAGTACTTGCAGTTCTAGGATTTCTGTGGTGAGTGAGGCAGACACAGTCTCTTACTCATGGACCTAATGTTCTAGTTGAAGGGAGACAGGCAGTTAAAAAAAAAGTAAATAAGTGAAATAAATTCAGCTTGTGTTAAGTACCATGAAGGAAATAAAGCAGGGCAATCTGATAAGAGACTAATTGTGGGAGTTGATTTAGTCAGTCACATAACCACTTCGAGCTACAATTTTACCTCCCTAAAGTAGAAAGACCTAGGGCCACTGATGGCCATAGACGGAGGTTGAACTCTACCCTTGTGCAAATTAGAACTGTCTTGATAATTGATCCTAATCTCTACCCAGTTGTTCATTTTTTGGTTTTGGGTTTTTTTAAATCTTTATTGGAGTATAATTGCTTCACAATACTGTGTTAGTTTCTGTTGTACAACAAAGTGAGTCGGCCATATGCATACATATATCCCCATATCCCCTCCCTCTTGAGCCTCCCTCCCACCCTCCCTATCCCACCCCTCTAGGTCATCACAGAGCACCAAGCTGATCTCCCTGTGCTATGCAGCTGCTTCCCACTAGCTAACTCTTTTACATTTGGTAGTGTATATATGTTGATGTTACTCTCACTTCGCCCCAGCTTCCCCTTCCCCATCCATGTCCTCAGGTCCATTCTCTATGTCTACCCCTTTATTCCTGCCCTGCCACTAGGTTCATCAGTACCACTTTTTTTTTTTTAGATTCCATATATATGCATTAGCATACGGTATTTGTTTTTCTGTCTCTGACTTACTTCACTCTGTATGACAGACTCTAGGTCCATCCACCTCACTACAAATAACTCAATTTCGTTTCTTTTTATGGCTGAGTAATATTGCATTGTATATATGTGCCACATTTTCTTCATCCATTCATCTGATGATGGACGCTTAGGTTGCTTCCATGTCCTGGCTATTGTAAATAGTGCTGCAGTGAACATTGTGGTACCTGTCTCTTTTTGAATTATGGTTTTCTCAGGGTATAAACCCAGTAGTGGGATTGCTGGGTCATATGGTAGTTCTATTTTTAGTTTTTTAAGGAACCTCCAAACTGTTCTCCATAGTGGCTGTATCAATTTACATACCCACCAACAGTGCAAGAGGGTTCCCTTTTCTCCACACCCTTTCCAGCATTTATTGTTTCTAAATTTTTTGATAATGGCCATTCTGACTGGTGTGAGGTGATACCTCATTGTAGTTTTGATTTGCATTTCTCTAAAAATTAGTGATGTTGAGCATCTTTTCATTTGCCTCTTGGCCATCTTTATGTCTTCTTTGGTGAAATGTCTGTTTAGGTCTTCTGCCCATTTTTTAATTGAATTGTTTGTTTTTTTGATACTGAGCTCCATGAGCTGTATGTGTATTTTGGAGATTAATCCTTTGTCCGTTGTTTCATTTGCAAATATTTTCTCCCATTCTGAGGGTTGTCTTTTTGTCTTGTTTATGGCTTCTTTTGCTGTGCAAAAGCTTTTAAGTTTAATTAGGTGCCATTTGTTTATTTTTGTTTTTATTTTCATTACTCTAGGAGATGGGTCAAAAAAGATCTTGCTGTGGTTTATGTCAAAGAGTGTTTTTCCCATGTTTTCCTCTAAGAGTTTTATAGTGTCTGGCCTTATACTTAGGTCTTTAATCCATTTGGAGTTTATTTTTGTGTATGGTGTTAGGTAGTTTTCTAATTTCATTCTTTTACATGTAGCTGTCCAGTTTTCCCAGCACCACTTATTGAAGAGGCTGTCTTTTCACCATTTTATGTTCTTGCCTCCTTTGTTGTAAATTAGGTGACCATATGTGCGTGGGTTTATCTCTGGGCTTTCTGTCCTGTACAATTGATCTATATTTCTGTTTTTGTGCCAGTACCATACTGTCTTGATTACTGTAGCTTTGTAGTATAGTTTGAAGATGGGGCGACTGATTCTTGCAGCTCCATTTTCCTTTCTCAAGATTGCTTTGCTTGTTCAGGGTCTTTGGGTTTCCATACGAGTTGTAAATTTTTTTGTTCTGATTCTGTGAAGAATGCCATTAGTAGTTTGTTACAGATTGCATTGAATCTGTAGATTGCTTTGAGTAGTATAGTCATTTTCACAATATTGATTCTTCTAATCCAAGAACATGGTATATTTCTCCATCTGTTTATGTCATCTTTGATTTCTTTCATCAGTGTTTTATAGTTTTCTGAGTATGAGTCTTTCACCTCCTTAGGTAGGTTTATTCCTAGGTATTTTATTCTTTTTGTTGTGATGGTAAATGGGATTGTTTCCTTAATTTCTCTTTCTGATTTTACATTGTTAGTATATAGGAATGCCAGAGATTTCTGTGCCTTAATTTTGTATCCTGCAACCTTACCAAATTCACTGATTAGTTCTAATAGTTTTGTGGTGGCATCTTTAGGATTTTCTAAGTATAGTATCATGTCATCTGCCAACAGGGACAGTTTTACTTCTTCTTTTCCAATTTGTATTCCTTTTATTTCTTTTTCTTCCCTGATTGCCATGGCTAGGACTTCCAAAACTATGTTGAATAAGAGTGGACATCCTTGTCTTGTTCCTGATCTTGGTGGAAATGCTTTCAGTTTTTCACCATTTAGTATGATGCTTGCTGTGGGTATGTCATATATGGCCTTTATTATGTTGAGGTAGGTTCCCTCTATGCCCATTTTCTGGAGAGTTTTTATCATAAATGGGTGTTGAATTTTGTCAAAAGCTTTTTCTGCATCTATTAAGATGATCATATGTTTTTTATTCATTAATTTGTTAATGTGGTGTATCACATTGATTGATTTGCATATACTATAGAATCCTTGCATCCCTGGGATAAATCCCACTTGATCATGGTATAGGATCTTTTGATATGTTGTTGGATTCTGTTTGCTAGTATTTTGTTCAGTATTTTTGCATCTATGCTCATCAGCGATATTGGTCTATAATTTTCTCTTTTTGTGATATCTTGTTCTGGTTTTGGTATCGAGGGTGATGGTGGCTTCATAGAATGAATTTGGAAGTGGTCCTCCCTCTGCAAGTTTTGGGAAGAGTTTGAGAAGGATGGGTGTTAGCTCTTCTCTAAATGTTTGATAGAATCGGCCTGTGAAGCTGTCTGGTCCTGGACTTTTGTTTGTTGGAAGATTTTAATTACAGTTTCAATTTTATTATTTGTGACAGGTCTGTTTATATTTTCTAATTCTTCCTGGTTCAGTCTTGGAAAATTGTACCTTTCCAAGAATTTGTTTCTTCATGGTTGTCCATTTTATTGACGTGTAGTTGTTTGTAGTAGTCTCTTATAATCCTCTGTAGTTCCGCAGTGTCAGTTGTGATTTCTCCTTTTTCATTTCTAATTTTATTGATTTGTGTCCTCTCCCTTTTTTTCTTTTTCTGTGGTACACGGGCCTCTCACTGTCGTGGCCTCTCCTGTTGCGGAGCATAGGCTCCGGATGCGCAGGCTCAGCAGCCATGGCTCACGGGCCTAGCCACTCCGTGGCATGTGGGATCCTCCTGGACCGGGGCACAAACCCGTGTCCCCTGCATCGGCAGGCGGACTCTCAACCACTGCGCCACCAGGGAAGCCCTCCCTTTTTTTCTTGATGAGTCTGGCTAAGGGTTTATCAATTTTCTTTATCTTCTCAAAAAAACAGCTTTTAGTTTTATTGATCTTTACTATTGTTTTCTTCGTTTCTATTTCATTTATTTCTGCTCTGATCTTTATGATTTCTTTCCTTCTACTGACTTTGGGTTTTCCTTGTTCTTCTTTCTCTAGTTGCTTTAGGTGTAGGGTTAGATTGTTTATTTGAGATTTTTCTTGTTTCTTGAGGTGAGATTGAATTGCTATAAACTTCCCTCTTAGAACTGGTTTTGCTGCATCCCATAGGCTTTGGATTGTCGTGTTTTCGTTGTCATTTGTTTCTGTGTATTTTTTAATTTCTTCTTGGATTTCTTCAGTGATCTCTTGGTTATTTAGTAGCGCACTGTTTAGCTTCCATGTATTTGTGCTTTTCACAGTTTTTTTTTTTTTTTTACTGTAATTGATTTCCAGTCTCATAGCATCATGGTCAGAAAAGATGCTTGATACAATTTCAGTTTTCTTAAACTTTCCGAGGCTTGATTTGTGACCCAAGATGTGATCTATCCTGGAGAATGTTTGGTGTGCACCTCAGAAGAAAGTGTATTCTGCCATTTTTGGGTGGAGTGTTCTATAAATATCAATTGAATCTATCTGGTCTACTGTGTCATTTAAAGCTTGTGTTTCCTTATTTATTTTCTGTTTGGATGATCTGTCCATTCGTGTAAGTGGGGCGTTAAAGTCCCCTACTATTATTGTGTTACTGTTGATTTCCCCTTTCATGGCTGTTAGCATTTGCCTTATATATTGAGGTGCTCCTGTGTTGGGTGCATAAACATTTATAATTGTTATATCTTCTTCTTGGATTGATCCCTTGATCTTTATGTAGTGTCCTTCCTTGTCTCTTATAACAGTCTTTATTTTAAAGTATATTTTATCTGATATGAGTATTGCTACTCCAGCTTTCTTTTGATTTCCATTTGCATGGAATATCTTTTTCCATCCCTTCACTTTCAGTCTGTATGTGTCCCTAAGTCTGAAGTGGGTCTCTTGTAGACAGCGTATATATGTGTCTTGTTTTTGTATCCATTCAGCCAGTCTGTGTCTTTTGGTTGGGGCATTTAATCCATTTACATTCAAGGTTATTATCAATATGTATTTTCCTACTGCCATTTTCTTAACTGTTTTGGGTTTGTTTTTATGGGCCTTTTTCTTCTCTTGTGTTTCCTGCCTAGAAGTTTCTTTAGCATTTGTTGTAAAGCTGGTTTGGTGGTGGTGAATTCTCTTAGCTTTTGTCTGTCTGAAAAGCTTTTGATTTCTCTGTTGAATCTGAATGAGATCCTTGCTGGGTAGAGTAATCTTGGTTGTAGGTTTTTCTCTTTCATCGCTTTAAGTATATCCTGCCACTCCCTTCTGGCCTGCAGAGTTTCTGCTGAAAAATCAGCTGGTAACCTTATGGGGATTCCTTTGTATGTTATTTTTTGTTTTTCCCTTGCTGCTTTTAATATTTTTTCTTTGAATTTAATATTTGTTAGTTTGATTAGTATGTGTCTTGGTGTGTTTCTCCTTGGGTTTATCCTGTATGGGACTCTCTGTGCTTCCTGGACTTGGGTGACTATTTTCTTTCCCATGTTAGGGAAGTTTTCCACTATAATCTCTTCAAATACTTTCTCAGACCTTTCTTTTTCTCTTCTTCTTTTGGGACCCCTACAATTCGAATGTTAGTGTGTTTAATGTTGTCCCAGAGGTCTCTGAGATTGTCTTCAGTTCTTTTCATCCTTTTTCTTTATTCTGCCCTTGGCAGTTATTTCCGCCATTTTGTCTTCCAGCTCACTTATTTGTTCTTCTGCCTCAGTTATTCTGTTATTGATTCCTTCTAGTGTACATTTCATTTCAGGTATTGTGTTGTTTGTCTCTGTTTGTTTGTTCTTTAGTTCTTCTAGATCTTTGTTAAACATTTATTGTATTTTCTCAATCCATGCCTCCATTTTATTTCCAAGATTCTGGATCATCTTTACAATCATTACTCTGAATTCTTTTTCAGGGAGATTATCTATTTCCCCTTCATTTATTTGGTCTTGTAGTTTTTTACCTTGCTCCTTCATCTGTGACATATTTTTTTGCCGTCTCTTCTTTTTTTTTAATGAGTGGGGCTGTGTTCCTGTCTTACTGGTTGTTTGGCCTGAGGCTTCCAACACTGGAGTTTGTAGGCTGTTGGGTAGAGCTGGGTCTTGGTGCTGAGGTGAGGACCTCTGGGAGACCTCATTCCAATGAATATTCCCTGGGGTCTGAGGTTCTCTGTTAGTCCAGTAGTTCGGACTCAGAGCTCCCACCGCAGGAGCTTTGGCCTGACCCCCAGCTTGTGAACCAAGATCCCACGAGCCGTGTGGGGCAGCAATAAAAAGAGAGAACAATAACAAAGTAAAAAATAAAATTAGATTAGGAAACTAACAAATATGTTAGAAAGAATATAAAAATAAAAATATAGGTGAAACAACAACCAGAAGGTAAAACAGAACCACAGTAGTAAAAAAGAGGAGAAAAAGGCCTTGGCTGTGGAGGGTGGGGCCTAAGCAGGGGTGAGGTTTGGGTGGTGGGCAGGGCCTAGGCTTAGGACCCACAGGGCTGGAAAAGGTCCTGGGAGGTGTGGGGGGTGGGGCTTAGGCTTAACAGAAGGGGCCAGGAACAGAAGGGTCCCAGGCATGCCTCCCTCCTCTGGTCTCAGAGAGCAGGGGACCCCACCTGGGAGCCCAGCAGGCTTTCCAGGCTCGAGTGGGTGGGGCACACCCCCTCTCCTGCTCCTCCTCCTGTCCTGGAGGGAGCCTCCTGCCTGCCTCTCCTGATCTCCCAGCCTCCCTCCTGTGCCCCCAGGACCCACACGGCCTGGAGAGGGCTTTGGAGTGCTGTTTGGTTTTCTTTTTAAAGAAATGATTCTTACATAAAAATAGAATAGTTAACAAACACCTGGGTATATTCCACCCAGCTTTAAAAGAAATAATACATCATAGATACAGTGGGAGCTCCTTCTGTATCCCTGTTGGATCCCATTTCTCTTTTTCCTTCCCCAAAGGTAATCACTATCCTGAATTCATTATATCTGTGTATCTGGGGGGGTTTTGAAGATTTTTTAAATTTATTTATTTTTTATTTATTTTTGGCTGCTTTGGGTCTTTTTTTCCTATTTATTTATTTATTTTTGTCTGTGTTGTGTTTTCATTGCTGCACGCGGGCTTTCTCTAGTTGCAGCGAGCGGGGGCTGCTCTTCGTTGAGGTGCACGGACTTCTCATTGCGGTGGCTTGTCTTGTTGCGGAGCACGGGCTCTAGGCACGTGGGCTTCAGTAGTTGTGGCACGTGGGCTCAGTAGTTGTGGCTCGTGGGCTCTAGAACGCAGGCTCAGTAGTTGTGGCGCGTGGGCTTAGTTGCTCCGCGGCATGTGGGATCTTCCTGGACCAGGGCTTGAAGCCGTGTCCCCTGCATTGGCAGGCGGATTCTTAACCACTGCACCACCAGGGAAGCCCCTTTGCACAGCTTTAATTGCTATTTTGAATATTATATTTTCTAGTTGGCTATTAATGGTATAAACGTAAGTGCTATTTTTTCTATTGCTATATCTACCAACCCTAGTAGCATTAGTTCTAATGATAGATGACAGAATAACAGAAATCCTTACTTTTTTCTGACTTAAATAGCAGTGCTTCTAATCTTGTGTCATTAAATCTGCTGTTTGCCATAGATTGCTGATAAATGTCTTTCATCAGGTTAAGGATGTTCCCTTCTATTCCTGGTTTGCTGAGGTTATCTTTCATCATAAATAAATGAGTTAAATTGTAGTAAATATTTTTCCTTCATCTGTTGATGATCATGTGTTATGTCTTTTTTGACCTGTTAGTATGGGAATATACATTAATACATTTCTGATGTTGAACTAAGATTACCTTCCTAAAATAGCTCAGTGTGTTCTCATTCTTACTTTCACCCCCCCCAAAATGAACATATTCTGGACTATACTTGTTTCATGGGAGACACATCTTATTGTTCATTTATTTTCTTAAATGTCTTTGCCCTGCTGCCTACATGCCATTTATTCTTCCTTATATTTAAAAAAAAATATGTAAAAAATATAATGTTAGGGAATAACATGACAGAATTGGAGATACAGAGGACTAATCTGGTGGCAGGGTTTAGGAGGGGAGAAACAGTAAAAGCAAGAGGCCGGTTGGCAGTATGTTATCTAAGATTCTGGTGATGAGAATCTAGCTCAGACCAGCAGCAGCATTACAATATGACTTGGTTTTCCTAAAGTACAAGTAGGGTAAAGGAGGGAAGAATTGAACATCTTTATAAAATTTTGAGGCTAAATAACTGAAGTATTTGAGCTACTGTTGATTAAAATGGGCAGGTTGGAAAAGGAAGCCTTCGGGGATATAACATATTTGAGGTTGGAAACTTCTAAGGAGAGGATGACCACCATTGTACAGCCTCCTGGACATCAGCATGTGCAGCTCAGTGAATGCTTTTTGGTGATGTCAGTGCTGGTGAAAATGACAAAACCCTCTGAGAGGCAGTGTGTTGTAGAGGTGGAAAGAACACAAAATTCAAAATCAAGCGTTTGCATCCCAGCTCCACTTACAAAACCGTGGGCCTTAGTTTTTAAGCCTAAGGAAAAGGAATAACACCACCATCCCCATCAGTACTGAATATTAAATGAAATAGCACTTGTGAAATAGTACTGTAAACTTTCAAATTTACACTGCTAAGGGGGTTTACAGTGGTTAGAGAGGAAGTAGGCAGGCTAGTGGTACCCTGGAATAAGGGATAAGGCAGCTAGAGGCAGCTTTTAGGATGGTTCGGCTGAAAACAGGATCAGGTGGTCTTAATATAGCTCTAGAGCAGTGCTGTCCAATAGGACTTTCTGCAGTGATAAAAATGTACTACTCTACACTGTCTAGTATGGTAGCCAACTAGCCACATATAGCTATTGACACTTGTAATGTGGCTGGTGCCCCTGAGGAAATGATTTTTTTTAATTTTTTGAAATTGTGGTAAAATATACATAACATAAAACTTACTGTTTTAACCATTTTTTAATTGTACAATTCAGTAACATTTAAGTACATTCACAATGATCTACAGTCATCACTCATCCATTTCTAGAACTTTTTCATCATTGCAAACAGGAACTCTGTATCCATTAAATAAGAAATTCTCAAAAACCCCCCCAGCCCCTTGTGACCTCTAGTCTACCTTCTGTCTCATGAATTTGCATATTCGAGGTACCTCACATAGGTTGAATCATACAATATTTGTCCTTTTGTGTCTGGTTTATTTCACTTAGCATAGTGTTTTCAAGACTCATCCATGTTGTTGTCTGTGCCAGAATTTAGTTCCTTTCTATGGCTGAATAATTCTAACGTATATATATATATACGTTATATATATATATATATATATATACATACACCACACTTTTTTCATCATTCATCTGTTGGTGGACACTTGGGTTGCTCCACCTTTTGGCTAGTGTGAGTAGTGCTACTATGAACCTTGTGTACTAGTGGTGTACAAGTATCTGTTTGAGTCCTTGCTTTCAATTCCTTGAGTGTATACCTAAGAGTGTAATTGCTGAATTATATGGTAATTCTGTGTTTAACCTTTTGAGGAACCGCCAAACTGTTTTTCACAGCAGCTACACTATAGGCCCACCAGCAGTGCACAGTGGTTCCAGTTTCTCTACATCCTCACCAAAATTCTCTTTTTTTTCTTTTTTCTGGTTTTCTTGATAATAGCCATCCTAGTAGGTGTGAAGGGGTATATCATTGTGGTTTGGGTTTGCATTTTCCTAGGGACTAATGATGTTGAGCATCTTTTAATGTGCTTATGCCATTTGACAATTTTCTTTGGAGAAATGTCTTTTCCAGTCATTTGCCCGTTTTTGAATCAGCTTGTTTTGTTGTTGTTGAGTTGTAGGGGGTTCTTTATATATTCTGGATATCAATTCCTTAGCAGATAAATGATTTACAAATATTTTCTCCCATTCAGTACGTTGTCTTTTCACTCTCTTGATGGTGTCATTTAGTATATGAATGTTTTCAATTTTGATAAGTCCATTTTATATTTAAAACATTTTTTGCCTATGTATTTGCTGTCAGATCCAAGAAATCATTGCCAAATCCAGTGTCATGAAGATTTCCCCCTGTGTTTTCCTGTAAGAGTTTTCTAGTTTTAGCTCTTACATCTAGGTATTTGATCGATTTTGAGGGGTTTTTTTGTTTTTTTGTTTTTTGTTTTTTTTGTGGTACGCGGGCCTCTCACTGTTGTGGCCTCTCCCATTGCGGAGCACAGGCTCTGGACACGTGGGCTCAGCGGCCATGGCTCACGGGCCCAGCCGCTCCGCGGCATGTGGGATCTTCCCGGCCCAGGGCACGAACCCGTGTCCTCTGCATCAGCAGGTGGACTCTCAACCACTGCGCCACCAGGGAAGCCCTGAGTTAATTTTTTAATATGGTGTAAGATAAGGCTCCATCTTCATTCTCTTGCATGGGTATATCCAACCTTACCAACACCATTTGTTGAAGACTCTCCCCACTGAGTGGTCTTCGCACCTTTGTCAAAAATTGATTTACGGTATATAGGAAGGTTTATTTCTGGGCTCTGTGTTCTGTTCTACTAGTCTCTATGGCCTTATGCCAGTACCACACTGTTTTGATTACTGTAGCTTTGTAGTAAGTTTTGAAACTGGGAAATGTGAGTCTTCCAATTTTTGTTCTTTTTCAAAATTGTTTTGGCTATTTTGAGAGTCCATACGAATTTTAGGATCTGTTTTTCTGTTCCTGCAAAAAATGCCATTGGGATTTTGATGGGGATTGCACTGAATCTGAAGATCACTTTGAGTAGTACTGTCATCTTAACAATATTAAGTTTTCCAGCCCATGAACCTGGATGTCTTTCTATTTATTGGAACTAAATTTTTAATTATATTTAATTTTAGGTAATTTAAATTTAATTTTAAATAGCCACATGTGGTTAATGGCTGTTGTATTAGACAGCACAGCCCTAGAGAATCATCCTCAGATTTTCTTCTTTTTTTTTAATTAACTTTTATTGGAGTATAGTTGATTTACAACGTTGTGTTAGCTTCTGCTGTACAGCAAAGTGAATCAGTTACACATATACATATATCCACTAGTTTTTAGATTCTTTTCCCAGATTTTCTTTCCTTTCTAAAACATTGGGCAATGGTGACACCTGCAGAGGCCTTGTAGTACCTGAATCATCTTTGGGCTCAGGATGACTGCACATATGGAAAGCATGCCTAGAGAGGCCTGCCTCCAGGAGGGGGTAGGTCCCGCCAGGCACACGCTCTCTCTGTCTCTGTCTCTGTCTCTGTCTCTCTCTCTCTCTGGGATATGAGACAGCCTCAAGTCATGCAGCATCAGATCCTATCTCCTTCTCTGTTTTCCTTTTGGAAGTGTCTAGTTTGCTCCAGAACTTAAAAAGAACCTATTGCTGGACTTCCCTGCTGGTGCAGTGGTTAAGAATCCGCCTGCCAATGCAGGGGACACGGGTTCGAGCCCTGGTCTGGGAAGATCCCACATGCCGCAGAGCAACTAAGCCCGTGCGCCACAGCTACTGAACCTGCGCTCTAGAGCCCGCACACCACAACTACTGAAGCCTGCGTGCCCTAAAGGCCACGCACCACAACTGCTGAGCCTGCGTGCCACAACTGCTGAAGCCCGTGCGCCTAGAGCCCGTGTTCCACAACAAGAGAAGCCACTGCAATGAGAAGCCCGTGCACCACAAGGAAGAGTAGCCCTCGCTTGCTGCAACTAGAGAAAGCCCACGCAACAACGAAGACCCAAGGCAGCCATAAATAAATACATACATACATACATACATAGAGAGAGAGAGAACCTATTGCTTTCAAAAAATTAGCAAAAGACAGACTGTCTCTGGCAGAAATGGAACTCCTTCTGCCTCTTCTTATTTTCATATAAACAGAGACTGTGGTACCGAAAATGGGTCAACTGT
Source organism: Monodon monoceros (assembly GCF_005190385.1). Taxonomy (NCBI): domain Eukaryota; kingdom Metazoa; phylum Chordata; class Mammalia; order Artiodactyla; family Monodontidae; genus Monodon; species Monodon monoceros. Next base: position 50,268,846 of record NW_021703786.1, read on the forward strand.
TTTCAAAGAAATTTCCTTTCTAAATGAAAATATTGATTATTTTAAAGCATTTATACCTTGTTCATCACTCTGATGCTATTCTCATGGGAAAAACAACAGAAAGTGCTTTCAGATGCCAATAATTGTCATACTTCCAATTCCATTTTCCACGAGGGTCGAGAGTCCAAGAGAATCCTGCACATGAGAAACAAAAAATAAAGAATGAATACTAGAACTAACTAATTAAATAGTTAATTAATTGAACAAACTAGGGAACTCCCTTTCCATGTCCATTCTCTCTTTCCTGCCAGGTAAGAAGTAATGTTAGGGTGTAAAAGAGTTGTGTCCTTAGTACTGTTCACAACGGTCTCCCTGCTCCCCTCCTTAGCATCTCTCTAAAGACTCCCTAGGGAGATCTGCAGATCTTCTCAGAGTAAACAGGAAAACTCAGTAAATAAAATTGGGTGTCTTAGAGCTTAGAGGCTATCACACAGCTCTTCTGGAAGAAGATGCCTTTGGCCTTGGATAGCCAGGAGCAGTAGGTTTGTGGTGTCTGTGTATCAACATTTTATTACGACTGTCTTGCAGAGGAGCCCTCCAGTCAACTTCTAGACCAGAAATGGAACCTGTTTGTCCTGGCCTGCACATAACCACTCTGCATCAGCCTCTCCTGAAAAGAGGCTGGAACGTCTCCTGTGTATTCAGAATTGGACTAGCTCAGCAGCTACCCAGTTCTCTAAATATGCTTCCTCCACCTTACTACCCTCTAGCCTACACCCCACCCTCATTCTCATCTCTCTCCTTGTATACAGATAACTTTTTTTATTATAGCATTTGGGCTTTCCCACCCTAGAATTGATCTATCACCACTCTACCAAAATTCCTATGCTAACCACTTGGGTGTTCTGGTGTCAGAACTTAGAAGTGTCCCAACTGTCCCACCCAGCTTCCTCAGCTCTCCTCTTTCTCTCCTGGGTTGTTGTGCTGGAAATGATAGTCCTCTTGGATTTCAGTGTGTGCAGTCTTCTTTGGGTGGATCCTTGAGCTGTTCACAGGAGTGCTGGTAATGTCTGGCCTTCAGTGCTGCCAAAGGCAAAAAACTGGCCTCTTCTCAGTTTAAAGCACATAGTTGGATTGCTGGGGCAGTGTTAGATGGAGGGTGGGGTGAGCAAATACCACTCTCTTCCTACTGTGTTTTCAGGAAATGATTATAAAGCAGCTATAAGTGCGAATGAAGTCTAAAGAATGGATTGGCATCCTCCCCCAACCCCTGGAAAAAAAAAAAAAAACATTATCTCACACACACACACACACACACACACACTCTCACACACACTCGTACACTTCTCCATCAGGCTCCATCCCAGATCCACACCCTTATTGTTCTTCTGGGCTTAACGTGGTACTCTTTCAGAGCAAAGAACCTTTGTTAAACTATCTCGTTCTCTTCCCTGAAAGAGAACTCAACCATAATCTGCTGAACAAGAGCTGAACTTTCCCTTTAGGCAAACTGTGAGTTCCACTTCCCTGTCCTCTGCCGTCCCAAGAGCAGTGTGGGCAGAGGCATATAAATGGGAGGAATAACCAGTGCCAAGATTTAATCCCTCAGTTAGGGCGTGGGGTTTTCAGAACTGGTAGTAAAATTGTTCGCAGAGACAGTTGTCAGTGAAGGGCCTCTCTGTGCCATCAGCATACCTCCATTCCTTTCTTCCAGCTGCCTCTTTCCCTGTACAACCCTTTCTTCTGGTACCTCCGTGAGGTCTAAGCCATAGGGTTCTTACGAGTCTTGTCTGGAGTCTCCTAAAGTGTCAGATGTTGCTGTGCAGAGCACAGCATCCCTGGGTCTGCCCCTCCTCTCTCAGCAGCTGTTCGCCACTGACCGAGGTGGCGACTGAGCCTGTGTGTGGCCGGAGTCAGTGATGAGCCTCCCACCCAGGCCTGGGGAAGCCCTCAGCCAGTGTGGTTCCTGTGGCCGCAGCCAACACGCCAGAGCCCCTCAATACCTTCAGGGCTGTGGTGTAACAGCCAGCTTCGTGCGGTGGCACTGTTTAGTGTTGGCTCACTTGACTTCTCTGTCCCCACCCTCTGTGTTTAAGGGAATCTGGCCATCGCCCAGGAGAGAAGCTGGCACTTGCAGAGTGGCTTCCTGCCGCCTCTCTTGTAGTAGGAGCCAGGTCCACCTTCCATCTCTGCCTTCCTATCCGTGTGGCAAAGGCAAAGGGCCCCTCTGTGCTCAGCCTCCCGTTGTGGGGTTTCAAGTTGCCTAAGATCAGGACGCGGCTATCTGCCAGGTTATCTGCCCAGATAAACATTTATTGTTTACAGGGACGTGTTTCAGCTGCTCTGGCTGATCCCACTGGTGAGATCTTCTAGTTTCTTGAGGTTTTAAGCCAGTATGTGGGGCCGACATCCAGACAGAGAACTGCTGGAGCTGGCGAGGGTCTCTGTGACTGGCCACCTCTGACCTAGCTCAGTCATTGCCCCCTCCCCACCGGGTGCCAGAGCCAAATTTATAAGTCTCAGTTCCCAGCCCTGCCTTCTGGGTATTGAAACTGCCTCTACATTTTCAACATCTCTAGTCTTTCAAATCTGAAGAATTATATCAGAGCCAATGTTATGACACAAGCAGCTGAAGACTTCTATTAGGTGGCGAAACCAGCATTCTGACACCCCGTTTTCCTTAATAGCTACGGAGACAAACATTTAGTGAAGGCAACAAGGATAAAGATGGATTCTCTTTCGTTCATCCAAACAGCCACGTCCACTGCATCCAAATATACATTGTCTTTTTATTTTCTAGTGATATAATTGATTTCCAACATTTTATTATACTGCAAAGTTGAAAGAATTTTACAGTGAGCTCACTTACCCTCAGCATCTGGATTCTGTCATCCTCATCTTAACGCTACTTGCTTTGTCATGTATCTGTCTCTCCATCCATCTCTCCATCCATCATGTTTCTTTTTGGTCTATGTCGTCAATACACTTTCTCTAAATCCTTCAGCATGAATATGTATCATTAACTAGAGTTCAATATTTGTTGATGGCTTTTTTCTTTTGAGGTAAAATTTACATACAGTGATAGGGACAAACAGTAAGTATACCTTTGCTAGGTTCTGGCAAATGCATGTACCTCTGTAACCCAAAACCTATCAAAGTTTAGAGTCTTACTATTATGCTCCCTTATCTCCACCTTTACCCCCAGAGGCAGTCCCTGTCTTGATTTTTTTTTTCCACCGTAGATGAGATTTGCCTTTTTCAGAACTTCATAAAAATGGAATCATATAGCATATACTCTTTTGAGTAGGGCTTCTTTCATTCAGTATAAAGTTTTTGACATTCCTCCATGTTGTTACATTTATCAGCAGTTTATTCCTTTTCGTTGCTGAGTAGTTTTCCATTTTATGAATATATCACAGTTACCCATTCTCTGATTGATGGATTGATGACTATTTCCAGTTTCGTGCTATTATGAATATAAAGTTGCTATGAATAGTTGTACACAAACCTTTTTGTGGACATGTGTTTTCTCTTGAGTAAATGCCTAGGATTGGAATTGCTGAGTCATAGGATATATGGATGCTTTTTATTGGAGACTGCGAGATCTTTTTCCAAAGGTGATTGCACCATATTACACTCCAGCAATGTACAAGAGTTCCAGTTGCTCCACGTCCTCATTTGGGGGAGGAGGGCGGTACATCATTTTGGTTTTTAATTTGCATTTCCCTGATGACTAATATAGAATTTACATAGTTTTTCATGTCCTTACTGGCCATCTGTATATCTTCTTTGTGAAGGGTCTGTTTTAGATCTGTTGCCCATTTTCTTTGAGTTGTTTGTTTTCTTGTTATTGAGTTATAAGATTTCTTTATGTATTCTGGACACAAGTACTTTGTCAAATATATATGTTTTGTGAATGTTTTCACTCAGTACATGGCTTGCCTGTTTGTTTTCCTAACAGTGTCTTGCTGAACAGAAGTTTTTAATTTTGATGCAATCTAATTTATCATGTTTTTGTTTTATGGCTATTACTTTATGAGAGCTTGAAAACCCAAGCTGTCCCCCGCCACCCCTCCCCACAGCCGTTTCTCCTATTATTAACATTTTGTATTAGTGTAGCCCGTTTGTTACAACTGATGAGCAAATATTGGTACATTATTATTAACTACAGTCCATTAGGGTGTACATTATTTACATTACTTACATTAGGGTTTACTCTTTGTGTTGTACATTCTGTGGGTTTTGACTATATTTAATGGCACGTATCTACCATTATAGTATCAGACACAAGATACCCTGTCTGATACTAAAGATACTCTGTGCTCCACCTGTTCTTCCCTCCCTCGATCTTCTAGCCCCTGGCAACCACTGGTCTTATTTCTGTCTCTATAGTTTTGCCTTTTCTAGAGTGTCATACAGCTAGAATCATACAAGCTTTGGAATCACATTTAGCCTTTTCAGATTGTCTTCTTTCACTTAACTATACATTTAAGGTTGTTTTTATGGCGTGATAACTCATTTCTTTTTATTCCTGAATAATATTCCATGGCATGAAATAATGATATTTATTTTTATTCCTGAATAATATTCATGGTATGGATATACCACAGTTTGTTTATCCATTCACCTACTGAACATCTCGGTTGCTTACAAGTTTTGGCAATTATGAATAAAGCCACTATAAACATTTTTATGTGGAGGTAAGTTTTCACCTCATTTAGGTAGATACGAAGAACTACAATTGCTAGATCATATGGTAAGACTATGTGTAGCTTTGTACGACACTGCCCAGCTGCCTTCAATATAGCTGTACCATTTTGCCTCCTGCCAGCAATGAATGAAAGTTCCTGTTGCTTCACAGCCTCACCAGCATTTGGTGTTGTCCGTGTTTTAGATTTTAGCCATTCTAATAGGTGTGTACTGGTAGCTCGTTATTGTTTTAATTTGCAATTTTTTAATGATTTATGATGTTGAGCATCTTTTCATATGTTTGCCATCTGTATATTTAGTTCATTGAGCTATCCAGATTTTTTGCCCATTTTTTAATTTGGTTGTTTGTTTTCTTATTGTTAAGTTTTATGAGTCACTGATTGATTTTTAAATGTTTAAACAACATTGCATTACTTGAATAAACCCTATTTGCTGTATTGGATTTGCCAATATTTTGGTAAGGATGTTTGTCTGTGTTCATGAGGAATATTTATGATGTTGTATCTTGTCAGGTTTTGGAATTAGAGTTATGCTGACCTCATTGAATGGCTTGGGAAGTTTAATCTCCTCTTTCTCCTCCATTTTCCAAAAGAGTTTGTGTAATATTGGTGGGTTTTCTTTTTTTTAATAAATTTATTTATTTATTTATTTTTGGCTGTGTTGGGTCTTCGTTGCTGTGCGCGGGCTTTCTCTAGTTGCAGCAAGCAGGGGCTACTCTTCGTTGTGGTACACGGGCTTCTCATTGCGGTGGCTTCTCTTGTTGCGGAGCACGGGCTCTCTAGGCACGCAGGCTTCAGTAGTTGTGGTGCACAGGCTCAGTAGTTGTGACTCACAGGCTCAGTAGTTGCAGCGCACAGGCTTAGTTGCTCCGTGGCATGTGGGATCTTCCTGGACCAGGGCTTGAACCCTTGTCCCCTGCATTGGCAGGTGGATTCTTAACCACTGTGCCACCAATATTGGTGTTAAATCTAAGTTGGCAAACTTGTTGGCATAAAATGGTTCATAATAATGTCTTGCTATTATTTTGATGTCTGTAGGATCTGTATGTAGTGACATATGGATTATTCAGACGTGTGTGGTTTAATTTCCAAATATTTGCGGTTTTCCTGGATATCTTATTGTTACTGATTCCTAATTTAATTCCATTGTGATCAGAGAGCATACTTGGCATTATTTCAGTCCTTTTAAAATTTATTGAAACTTGTTTTATGGCTTAGCACGTATCTATGTTGAAGACCATAACTGTGTACAATGGAAAGAATGTATTCTGTATGTTGGCCATAGTGTTTTTTAAATATCAATTAGGTTGAAGTGGTTGATAGTGTTGAGATCCTCTATGTCTTTACTAATATTTTGTCTAGGTGCTCTATTAATTTTTGAGAGGAGGTACTTCCCTGGTGGCGCAGTGGTTAAGAATCTGCCTGCCAATGCAGGGGACATGGGTTTGATCCCTGGTCCAGGAAGATCCCACATGCCGTGGAGCAACTAAGCCTGTGCGCCACAACTACTGAGCCTGTGCTCTAGAGCCCGCGAGCCACAACTACTGAGCCCACCTGCCTCAACTGCTGAGCCCAGACACCACAACTACTGAAGCCCACGCCCTCTAGGGCCTGCGTGCTGCGACTATTGAAGCCCACGCATCTAGAGCCCATGCTCCGCAACAGGAAAAGCCACTGCAATGAGAAGCCTGCTCACCGCAACGAAGAGTAGCCTCTGCTCGCCACAATAAAGATCCAATGCAGCCATTAATTAATTAATTAATTAATTTAAAAATTTCTGAGAGGGGAATGTTGAAATCTCCAAATATGATTGTGGATTTTCTGTTCTTCCCTTTAACTCTGTCAGTTTTTGTTTCCTGTATTTTGCAGGTCTCTTACTAGGCACATACACCGATATGACTGTTATATCTTCCTGATGAATTGACCATCTTATCATTGTGAAATGCCCCTCTTTCATCTCTGATAATACTTTGCCTTGAAATTAATTTCTTTCTGATATTAATATAGCCACTCCAGTCTTCTTTCAATCATTTTTTAAAAAGTATTTGTTTATTTGGTTGCACCGGGTCTTAGTTGCAGAAAGCAGGCTCCTTAGTTCAGGCTCGCAGGCTCCTTAGTTGTGGCTTGCCGGTTCCTTAGTTGCAGCACGTGGGCTCCTTAGTTGCGGCAGGCGGGATCCTTAGTTGTGGCATGCGAACTCTTACTTGTGGCATGCATGTGAGATCTAGTTCCCTGACCAGGGATCAGACCCAGGCCCCCTGCATTGGGAGTGCGGAGTCTTATCCACTGCACCACCAGGAAAGTCCCTCCAGTCTTCTTATGTTTATTATTTGCATGGTGTATCTTTTCCCATCCATTTGCTTTTAACCAGTCTGTATCTTTATATGTAAAATGTGTCTCTTATTGACAGCATGTAGCTGGGTCTTACTTTTCAATCCATACTGACAATCTCCTCCTTTCAAGTGAAGTATTTAGTTTATTAACAGTTAATGTAATTATCCCTGTGGTTGAATTTAGGTTTACAATTTTGTTAGTTGTTTTCTGTTTTGTCCCTTCTGATTTTTTGTTCCTTCTTTTTTTCTTTTCCTCCATTTTGTATCTTCCTTTTGCACCTACTTTCCTGACTTCTTTTAGATTATATGATTTTTCTCTTAGAATTCCATTTTAAATTATTTATTGGCATTTTAACTATTTGTTTGCAGTTTTTTAGTGGTGGCTCTGTAGATTATAGTATATTTAATACATCCTTAACTTTTCAGACTACTTAGAGTTGCTATTGTACCACTTCACATAAAATGTAGAAATCTTGCAACCATACAGTTCCAGTTACCCATTGCTCTTTTATTATTATAGTTGTTATATGGTGTATACCATATACTATAACATACATATGTATATAATATACTGTATACATTATAAGCTCCACATGACAGTGTTATGGGGTTGTTTTTGGTCTTTGGATTTTTACTTCAAAGACATGCAAATTTTATTTCTACTAACTTAATATTAGCAAACATTTGAAATAATGCTAAATCCTTGTGTTGATAAGGTGTTGTTTGTGTATCTGTGGTAAAATATATGTAACATTGGGAATTCTGTGGCGGTCCAGTGGTTGGGACTCCATGCTTTCACTGCTGGGGGCCCGGGTTCAGTCCCTGGTCAGAGAACTAAGATCCTGCAAGCTGCTGGATATATATAATAGATAGGTAGATAGATAGATAGATAGATAATAAAATTTACCATTTAATCTATTTTTTCTTTTGTTGAATGTGCTTTTGGTGTCATATGCAGGAAATCATTACAAAATCCAGTGTCATAAAGATTTCCTCCTGTTTTATTCTAAGAGTTTTATAGTTTAAGAGTTTATAGTTTTATAGCTCATAAGTTTAGATCTTTGACCCATTTTGAGTTAATTTTTATATATGGTGTTAGGTAAGGAACCAGCCTCATTCATTGGAATGGGGATATCCAGTTTGTAAAATGTTATAATTTTGCATTAAACAAATCTATATATCTTTTTTAATTTAAAAGGGTAGAAAAATTGTTGTTTGTATTTACCCAGGTATTTACCATTTCTTTGTGAAGAGCCAAGTATACAAGTGGTATTGTTTTCCTCTGGCTTGAAGAGCTTTTGGCTTTTCTTGTAAGGCATATCTGCTAAAATTCCCTTAGTATTCTTTTATCAGAAAATGTCTCTATTTCACTTCCTTCTTTAAAGATCTCTTCACTGGATGTAGAAAATTTTCAGTACTTTAAATATGTTCATCCATTGTCTTATGGCCTGTATAGTTTCTGGTAAGACATCAATCAGCCCTTGTTCAAACTGTTGTTCTGTATATGTGATGGGTCATTTTTCTCTGGCTGCTTTCTATATTTTCTCTATAATCTGGTATTCAGTAGTTTGACTATGATATTCTAGGCATGATTTTCTTTGTATTTAGCCTGCTTGGGGTTCACTGTGCTCTTGAATCTACAGATTGTCTTTCACCAAATTTGGGGGACTTTCAGACATTATTACTGAAGTTAATTTTTTCTGCTCCAGTCTCTTCTCCTTCTGGGATTCAATTACATGTATGTTAGGCCTATTGTCACCCAAATCAGGGGCTTTATTAATTTTTCTTTTTTTCCTCTTGTTTAGATTGGATGATTTCTATTCTGACTTCAGATTTACTCACTTCTTTGTCATCTCCATTTCCTTTTTTTTTTTGAAACCTTTTTTTGGCTGCATTGGGTCTTCATTGCTGCGCACAAGCTTTCTCTAGTTGTGGCGAGCGGGGGCTACTCTTTGTTGTGGTGCACGGGCTTCTTATTGTGGTGGCTTCTTTTGTTGCGGAGCACAGGCTCTAGGTGTGTGGGCTTCAGTAGTTGTGGCACGTGGGCTCAGTAGTTGTGGCTCTCAGGCTCTAGAGCGCAGGCTCAGTAGCTGTGGCGCACAGGCTTAGTTGCTCTGCGGCATGTGGGATCTTCCCGGACCAGGGCTCAAACCCATGTCCCCTGCATTGGCAGGAGAATTCTTAACCACTGCACCATGAGGGAAGCCCCTCCATTTCCTTTTAAGCACATCCAGCGACTTTCTTACTTCAGATATTAGATTATTGGGTTTGTTTTGTTTGCTTTTGTTTTTGTTTTGTTTTTGTTTTTTCAGTCCTAGACTTTACATTTGGTTCTTTTTCATAGTTTCTGTTTCTCTGCTGAGATTTCCTATCTTTTCATTTATTTCAGTCATTTTCCTTTTTCTCACTGTAACTTTTTCCATATTAGTAACTTTTTCCATAGTTTTAGTAACTTTTTCCATAATCATTATAGTAACTTTTTCCATAATATATAGTAACTTTTTCCATAATCATTATAGTAACTTTTTCCATAATCTCGCTGTTAATTCTAACATTTGTGTCATTTCAGAGGTGATCTCCATTTACTGTCTTTTCTCTTAAGAATAGGTCACATTGGGCTTCCCTGGTGGCGCAGTGGTTGAGAGTCCTCCTGCCAGTGCAGGGGGCGCGGGTTCGTGCCCCAGTCTGGGGGGATCCTGCGTGCCGCGGAGCGGCTGGGCCTGTGGGCCGTGGCCGCTGGGCCTGCGCATCCGGAGCCTGTGCTCCGTGGCGGGAGAGGCCACGGTGGTGAGAGGCCCGCGTACCACGAAAAAAAAAAAAAAGAATAGGTCACATTAAATACTGTATGACATCACTTATATGTGGAAGCTAAAAACTACCACAGGATTTCCCTGGCAGTCCAATGGTTAAGACTCTGGGCTTCCACTGCAGGGGGCACAGGTTTGATCCCAGGTTGGGGAACTAAGATCCTGCATGCCGTGTGGCATGGCCAAAAACAAAAACAAACAAACAAAACTAGTGAATATAACAAAAAAGCAGCAGACTCACAGATACAGAGAACAGACAAATCGTTACCAGTGGGAAGAGGGAAGGGGGGCGATATAGGGGTAGGAGATTAGGAGGTACAAACTATTAGGTATAAAGTAAGCTACAAGGATATATTGTACAACAAGGGGAATATAGCCAGTATTTTATAATAATTATAAAATGGAGTATAACCATTACAAATTGTGAATCACTATATTGTATACCTATAAGTTATACATCAAGTATGCTTCAATAAAAAATTTTTTTTAAAAAGAGTAGTTCACATTTTCCTGGTTCTTTGTATATTGAGTAATTTGGGGTTTTATCCTGGAATTGTAAATGTCGTGTGGATTTTGTTTTATTCCTGCAGAGAGGGTTGATGCTTTAGTGTATCAGGCTTTTCAGTTGGTTGGACTCAAACTGCAGTAGGTCAAACATCCATTCCGTTTGTCTGGGTTTTGTTTGTTTGTTTGTTTTTTACATTTAATCTACACATGCATGATTCAGAACTCAGCCATGAATTTGAGTATTGTGTATACACAGAATATGGGGCTTCCTCTCTCTATGGCTACCCCCTTTATGGGATTTCCTCCCTTGCTTTTTAGCAGCTGTGATTGTCATGAATTTTGTCCTTTGTTTCTTCAGGCTATTAAAGACTGGATTTTTCAGCAGAGTTTTAGCTGTGCTGTATGGTGCCACCAGCTGTCCCAGCTCCTTCTTCTGAGTGTCAGTATCCCTCACAGATCTGCCTAGTTTGGTTCATTCTCTAGTGCCTTTGGGTATTTGTTTTTATAATTTTACCCTGAGTTTATCATTGTTATTCACAGGAAGTTTAATCCAGTAGGAACTTACTTAGTCATATTGGAAGCAGAATTCCTGCACCAGCTAATTTAGAAATTTGTGCATGTGTATATTAGTGCTATTTCTACCACCAGAGTTTTGGGACCTCTGCTTTCTGGAATCCATGAATCAATCTTTTGAATATCCTTAAAGGTGGCAAACCTTCAGACTTTAAGTCTCACTTTGATTTTTTTAAGTTAATTTTTATTGGTGTATCGTTGATTTACAGTGTTGTGTTCGTTTTTTTGTTTTTTAATTTAAATAGCCAGAATAACACTTGGAGTCAAGAATAGTAAACATTTTTTCCAGTAAACAATAAATACAGTGAGCAAGTTGAGTTATTCCTTTTTAAGGTCAAAAATAACATGGGTCTTTGAAATAAGGAGAATTACCACTAAAATTAATAAACTGATTTTGAAAATGTTTAAAAGAGGAATTCTCAGGTACTTTTGAGCATTGACATGTTTATGTCTTCTTAAGGAGTTACCTTCTCATATCCTTTGCCTGTTTTTTATTGGAATATTTTTCACTTACTGTTTTTTTTTTTTGAAAAGGCCTTCCTAGCAAGGGTTGGAACCCTTTTCAATCATTTATATTCAAAGTATTTTATACAGTTTGTCACTTACCTTCCATTATTTATGGAATCTTTCTCAAATGTAAATGATTTAAAATTTTGTGTAGCCAAATCTTCTGTTTTCCCTTTATGAAATTTGTTTTTATGTTTTAAAAAGTCTTCCTAACCTCAAACCAAATGAATAATCATATTTTCTTCTCATTATTTTACTTTTTGAAAAATTATTATTAAAACTTTTATCTGAATTTATTTTGCTGAATGATGTGAGATAGAGATGTAACTTAATTTTTTCAAAATAGTTTATAAAATAGCATCATTTATTGAATAATTTATTCTGTTTCTACTTAACTAAAAGTTAAGCTTCATCATACACTAGATATATGTATACACTATACTAGAATCTATCTGTATAGATAGATATAGATGCATCCTAGCATGTGTTTCTAGGAATTTTTTTTGTTTTATGTTTGTCTATTCTTGAAACATAACTTTGTCGTTTTAGTTACTCTAGCTTTGTAATGTGTTTTAATACTAGTGATGTGAGTTTACACACATTCCTTTATATATTTTATTGCAATATACCTTTGGCTTTTTCTACCTAGTTATGCTTTATGCAAACTTCAGAATAATTTTAAATCCCACTCCTCCTCCCAAAAAAAAAATCCTCATGGTATTTTTTTTATTGAGATATAATTAACATACAGCATATTAGTTTTAGGTATACAATATAATGATTAGATATATAGATATATTGTGAAATGATCACAACAATAAGTCTAGATAACATCCATTACCACACACAGTTACAAATTTCTTTTTCTTGTGATGAGAACTTTTGAGATTTACTCTCTTAGCAACTTTCAAATATACAGTAAAAATATGGAACATATCACAAATTTGCACATCATCCTTGAGCAGGGGTCATGCTAATCTTCTCTCCATTGTTCCAGTTTTCACTATATGTGCTGCCAAAAACGAGCACTCCTCATGGTATTTTGATTGGAATTGCATTCACTTTAAAAATATCTTTGGGGGCTTCGCTGGTGGTCCAGTGGGTGAGACTCTGGGCTCCCAGTGCAGGGGGCCTGGGTTCAATCCCTGGTCAGGGAACTAGATCCCGCATGCATGCCGCAACTAAGAGTTCACATGCCTCAATTAGTCCGCATACTGCAACTAAAGAAGTCCTCATGCCACAACTAAGAGGCCATATGTCGCAACTAAAAAAAGATCCCACGTGCTGCAGCGAAGATCCCGCATGTCGCAACTAAAAACCAATGCAGGGACTTCCCTAGTGGCACAGTGGTTAAGAATCTGCCTGCCAATGCAAGGGACACGGGTTTGAGCCCTGGTCCGGGAAGATCCCACATACTATGGAGCAACTAAGCCCGTGCACCACGACTACTGAACCTGCACTCTAGAGCCCGCAGGCCACAGTTACTGAGCCCACATGCCACAACTACTGAAGCCCGCGCGCCTGGAGCCCGTGCTGTGCAACAAGAGAAGCCACCGCAATGAGAAGTCCATGCACCGCAACAAAGAGTAGCCCCTGCTCACTGCAACTAGAGAAAGCCTGCATGCAGCAACAAAGACCCAACGCAGCCAAAAATAAAATAAATAAAATAAATAAATTTATTTTTAAAAAAGCCAGAGCATCCAAAATAAATAAATAATAAATACATAAATAAAAATTTTAGAAATAAAAATATCTTTGAAGAAAATTTTACATTGTTATAAGTTTTCTTATTAGGTCAAAGTATTCTCTGGATATCAGTTCTTTTATGTCTCCACGTTTTTTCATTGATTTTCTTGCTATAATGAATGGAATTTTTTCCATTCCACCTTCTACGTAGTACTTGGGAAAAGCTAACGTTTATATTCAGCTATCACGTCAAATTCTCTTATTGATTCTTTTTTTAGCCAATCACTTATTTCTTTCATTAATTTATGTGATGTGTTTTTTTTCTTTCTTTTTATTTTTTATTGAAGTGTAGTATAGTTGAATTACAGTGTTGTGTTAATTACTGCTATATAGCACAGTGACTCAGTTATATATACATTCTTCTTGATATTCTTTTCCGTTATGGTTTATATATAGTTCCGTGTGCTATACAGTAGGACCTTTTTGTTTATCCATTCTATATACACCAGTTTGCATTTGCTAATCCCAAACTACCTCTCGTACCCTCTCCCACCTCCCTCCCCCTTGGCAACCACCAGTCTATTCTCTATGTCCCTGATTCTGTTTCTATTTTATAAATAGGTTCATTTGTGTCATATTTGAGATTCCACATACAAGTGATATCAAATGGTACTTGTGTTTCTCTTTCTGACTTACTTAACTTAGTATGATAATCTCTAGTTGCATCCATGTTACTGCAAACAGCATTATTTCATCCTTTTTTATGGCTGAGTAGTATTCCATTGTATATATATGTACCCATCTTCTTTATTTATTTACTTATTTTTAATAGATCTTTATTGGAGTACAATTACTTCACAATACTGTGTCAGTTTCTGTTGCACAACAAAGCAAATCAGCCATATGCATGCACATGTCCCCACATCCCCTCCATCTTGAGCCTCCCTCCCACCCTCCCTATCCCACCGCTCTAGGTCATCGCAAAGCACTGAGCCAATCTCCCTGTGCTATGCTGCTGCTTCCCACCAGCCAACAATTTTACATTCACTAGTGTATGTATGTTGATGCTACTCTTACTTCACCCCAGCTTTGCCCTCCCACCCCATGTCCTCAAGTCCATTCTCCATGTCTGTCTCTTTATTCCTGCCCTGCAACTAGGTTCATCAGTACCATTTCTTTTTTTTGTTGTTAGATTCCATATATGTGTGTTAGCATACGGTATTTGTTTTTCTCTTTCTGACTTACTTCACTCTGTATGACAGACTCTGAGTCCATCCACCTCACTACAAATAACTCAGTTTTGTTTCCTTTTATGGCTGAATAATATTCCACTGTATATATGTACCACATCTTCTTTATCCATTCATCTGTCAATGGACATTTAGGTTGGTTCCATGTCCTGGCATTGTAAATAGTGCTGCAATGAACATTGTGGTAAAAGAGTGAAATTAGAACACTACCTAACACCATACACAAAAATAAACTCCAAATGGATTAAAGACTTAAATGTAAGACCAGACACTATAAAACATGTAGAGGAAAACATAGGAAAAACACTCTTTGACATAAAGCACAGCAAAATCTTTTTTGACCCACCTCCTAGAGTAATAGAAATAAAAACAAAAATAAACAAGTGGGACTTAATTAAACTTAAAAGCTTTTGCACAGCAAAGGAAACCATAAACAAGACAAAAAGACAACCCTCAGAATGGGAGAAAATATTTGCAAATGAAACAACACACGAAGGGTTAATCTCCAAAATATACAAACAGCTCATGGAGCTCAATATCAAAAAAACAGTCCAGCTAAAAAATGGGTGGGAGACCTAAATAGACATTTTTTCTATGATGAAATAGACATTTCATCATACACATGGCCAAGAGGCACGTGAAAAGATGCTCAACATCACTAATTATTAGAGAAATGCAAATCAAAACTACAATGGGGTATCACCTCACGCTGGTCAGAATGGTCATTATCAAAAAAGCTAGAAACAATAAATGCTAGAAGGGTGTGGTGAAAAGGGAACCTTCCTACACTGCTGGTGAAAATGTAAATTGATACAACCACTATGGAAAACAGTATGGAGGTTCCTTAAAAAACTAAAAGTAGAACTACCATATGACCCAGCAATCCAACTACTGGGCATATACCCTGAGAAAACCATAATTCAGAAAGAAACATGCACCACAATATTCACAGCAGCACTGTTTACAATAGCCAGGACATGGAACCAACCTAATTTCATTCTTTTACATGCAGCTGTCCTGTTTTCCCAGCACCACTTATTAAAGAGGCTGTCTTTTCTCCATTGTATGTTCTTGCCTCCTTTGTTGTAAATTAGGTGACCATATGTGCGTGGGTTTATCTCTGGGCTTTCTGTGCTGTACCACTGATCTATATTTCTGTTTTTGTGCCAGTACCACACTGTCTTGATTACTGTAGCTTTGTGGTATAGTTTGAAGTCAGGGAGCCTGATTCCTCCAACTCCGTTTTTCTTTCTCAAGTTTGCTTTGGCTATTCAGGGTCTTTTGTGTTTCCATACGAATTGTAAGATGTTTTTGTTCTAATTCTGTGAAGAACGCCATTGGTAGTTTGATAGGGATTGCACTGAATCTGTAGATTGCTTCAGGTAGTATAGTCATTTTCACAATGTTGAGTCTTCCAATCCAAGAACATGGTGTATTTCTCCATCTGTGTATGTCATCTTTGATTACTTTCATCAGTGTTTTATAGTTTTCTGAGTACAAGTCTTTCACCTCTTTAGGCAGGTTTATCCCTAGGTATTTTATTCTTTTTGTTGCAGTGGTAAATGGGATTGTTTCCTTAATTTCTCTTTCTGATTTTTCATTGTTGATATATAGGAATGCCAGAGATTTCTGTGCATTAATTTTATATCCTGCAACCTTACCAAATTCATTGATTAGTTCTTGTAGTTTTCTGGTGTCATCTTTAGGATTTTCTATGTATAGTGTCATGTCATTGACAAATAGTGACAGTTTTACTTATTCTTTTCCAATTTATATTCCTTTTATTACTTTTTCTTCTCTGATTGCTGTGGCTAGGACTTCCAAAACTATGTTAAATAAGAGTGGCAAGAGTGGACATCCTTGTCTTGTTCCTGATCTTGGTGGAAATGTTTTCAGTTTTTCACCATTGAGTGTGATGCTTGCTATGGGTTTGTCATATATGGCCTTTATTATGAGGTAGGTTCCCTCTGTGCCCATTTTCTGGAGAGCTTTTATCATAAATGGGTGTTGAATTTTGTCAGAAGCTTTTTTGCATCTATTGAGGTGATCATGTGGTTTTTATTCCTTAATTTGTTAATGTGGTGTATCACATTGATTGATTTGCATATATTGAAGAATCCTTGAATCCCTGGGATAAATCAAACTTGATAATGGTATATGATCCTTTTTTTAAAAAATAAATTTATTTATTTTAAATTTATTTTTGGCTGCGTTGGGTCTTTGTTGCTGTGCACAGGCTTTCTCTAGTTGTGGAGAGCAGGGGCTACTCTTTGTTGTGGTGTGCGGGCTTCTCATTGCAGTCATTTCTCTTGTTGCAGAGCACGGGCTCTGGGTGTGCAGCTTCATAGTTGTGGCATGTGGGCTCAGTAGTTGTGGCTTGCGGGCTCTAGAGCGCAGGCTCAGTAGCTGTGGCACACAGGCTTAGTTTCTCCGCGGCATGTGGGATCTTCCCAGACCGGGGCTCGAACCCCCGTCCCCTGCATTGGCAGGCGGATTCTTAACTACTACATCACCAGGGAAGTCCCTGTGTATGATCTTTTAAATGTGCTGTTGGATTCTGTTTGCTAGTATTTTGTTCATTACTTTTGCATCTATGTTCATCAGTGATATTGGTCTATAATTTTCTTTTTTTGTGATATCTTTTTCTGGGTTTGGTATCAGGGTGATGGTGGCTTCATAGAATGAATTTGGGAGTGTTCCTCCCTCTGCAATTTTTTGGAATAGTTTGAGAAGGATCGGTGTTAGCTGTTCTCTAAATATTTGACAGAATTAGCCTGTGAAGCCATCTGGTCCTGGACTTCTGTTTGTGGAAGATTTTTAATTATGGTTTCAATTTCATTACTTGTGATAGGTCTGTTTATATTTTCTAATTCTTCCTGGTTCAGTCTTGGAAAATTGTACCTTTCCAAGAATTTGTCCATTTCTTCGTGGTTGTCCATTTTATTGGCATATAGTTGTTTGTAGTAGTCTCTTGTAATCCTTTGTATTTCTGCAGTGTCAGTTGTGATTTCTCCTTTTTCACTTCTAATTTTATTTCTGTGCATCCTCTCCCTTTTGTTCTTGATGAGTCTAGCTAAGGGTTTATCAATTTTGTTTATCTTCTCAAAGAACCAGCTTTTAGTTTTATTGATCTTTGCTATTGTTTTCTTCATTTCTATTTCATTTATTTCTGCTCTGATCTTTATGATTTCTTTCCTTCTACTGACTTTGGGTTTTCCTTGTTTTTCTCTCTCTAGTTGCTTTAGGTGTAGGGTTTGATTGTTTATTTGAGATTTTTCTTGTTTCTTGAGGTGAGATTGAATTGCTATAAACTTCCCTCTTACAACTGCTTTTGCTGCGTCCCATAGGTTTTGGGTAGTTGTGTTTTTATTGTCATTTGTTTCTATGTATTTTTTAATTTCTTCTTTGATTTCTTCAGTGATCTGTTGGGTATTTAGTAGTGCACTGTTTAGCCTCCATGTATTTGTGTTTCTTATAGTTTTTTTCACATCTTCTTTATATGTGATGTGTTAAATTAATGTTTTCTAAACTTGACTTGTCATTTTCTTACTGGGATGAACACTATTTGGGTTATATATATATATATATATATTTTTTTTTTTTTTTTCTGCATGCGGGCCTCTCACTGTTGTGGCCTCTCCTGTTGCAGAGCACAGGCTCCGGATGCGCAGGCCCAGCGTCCATGGCTCACAGGCCCAGCCGCTCCGCGGCATGTGGGTTCTTCCTGGACCGGGGCACGAACCCGTGTCCCCTGCATCGGCAGGTGGACTCTCAACCACTGCGCCACCAGGGAAGCCCTTGTGTTATATTTTAATGGTCTGCTACATTTGATTTGCTATGGTTTTACCTAGGATATTTACATCCATTTCCGTAGTGGGCCTGGCCTCTCTTTTCTGTCTTTGCTGTTTTTTCTTTGAGTGTTGGAGTATTTGGGTGTACTGACTTCATACAAAGAAATGGGAAGCAGCTTTTCTTTTTCTGTGACCTGGCAAGTGTATAGTGTGTATTACTTAAAGAGTCCTTCTTGACTCCCTCTCTCATACTCTACCTTCAGCCTCTCAGCAGTCGTCCTTTCACTCTACCTTTGTAATCTGTACAGAATCCAGCCATTTAACCATTTCTAGTAGTACCACCCTTGTCCAAAATGTTACCTTCTCTTGCTTAAACTATTACCGTAGGCACGTTGTGATCTTTGCCCCCCTTCAGTGTAGTCTCAACACAGCAGCCAGTGTGATCTTTTAAGAGGTAAGCTGGATTGGTTAACACCACTGCCAAGCCCCTTCAGAGGATTCCTATCTCACTCATAAAACATATCAAGCCCTTACCAAGGCTTACATCCTTTCTGACCTCATCTCCTGCCACTCTCCTATTCACTTATTCTTCACTGGTCAAACTGGCCTGCTCATTCTTTAATCATGCCAAACAACTCATGCCTCTGGGCCTTTGCACTTCTGTTCTGCTGTTACCCCCCTGCATAGTTTACTTCCTAATGGCCTTCAGATTCCTGTTCATGAGCTAGCCTTATCAGAAAGTCTTTTACCAGTAATCTGTAGAAATGAACAGTCTGCCCCAGGCACTGTCTGTCCCCTCACTGGACTTTATTTTTCTTCTTAACACTTACCATCACCTACCTGACAATTGGTTTTTGTTTTGTTTTTGCTTTGCCTATTTATTGTCCCCCACTAGAATGTAAAAACTGTGATTTTATTTACTGTATTACTCCCCAGTGTTTAGAGCAGTGCCTGGAGAATGGGTCCCTCCCCATACCATTAATAAATATTATTGGCTGAATAGGTAAATGAACTGAAGGAACTTACCTATAAAGGCATCTCAGCCTCTAATAGTTTTGTAAAGAAAAACTTTGACACCTCCTGTTTCTGTTTCTTCCTTTGTTATGTGTTTTTGAAGATTCCTTAGTTCTTGCATCAAATTTTTAGGCAGGATTATTGAGATATAAATACATATAATAAATAGTTCAACAATTTTAAGTGTTCGGTTAGATGAGTTTTGACAAAAGTATACAATAGTGTAAATATCACCACAATGAGGATATGGAACATTTTTATCACTTCTTGTGTCAATTTTGTTGACTGACATTATCCAGAAAATCATCCAATTCTCTAAAATCTTCACATTTAAAAAAATATTTATTTATTTATTTATTTATTTATTTTGGGGGCTGCGTTGGCTCTTAGTTGCAGCATGCAGGATCTTTCATTGCAGTGTGTGGTCTCTTTGTTGCAACATGTGGGCTTAGTTGCCCCGCAGCATGTGGGATCTTAGTTGCCCGGCCAGGGATCGAACCCATGTTCCCTGCGTTGGAAGGCGGATTCTTAACCACTGGACGACCAGGGAAGTCCCTTCACATTTTTGATATCTCTTCACTAATTAAAAATTAAGGATTTGTTATAAATCCGCTTTCCATTTCTAATTTAATTTGTGTTCTTTGATTTTTTTCTTAAATTTGTTAGCAGTATGTGTTTCTTAGTTTTTAAAAACTAGCTCTTATATTTATTGTCTTCTAATTCATTAATTTTTATTTGTATCTTTATTTTTTTCCTCTTATTTTTCTTAGACTTGTTTTGTTCTCCTACTTGTGTTGGATCTTCTGCGTTCATTTGTTTCTTATTAGTTTACTTAAAAGCTTTATGGCTTTGAATATGAGATTACTAATACTTTGGCCACATTCTAATTCATTGAGATGTGTACTGTTCTAATGACCATTTTCTAAGGAGTCTTTAATTGTGATTTTGATTTTTTCTCTTTGATTCTAAAGTTATTTGGGAGTTTTGTTTTTATAGTTGGATTTCTTAAACTTTTGTTACTAATTTCTACTTTGGGTTTTTTGGGGTTTTTTTTTTGTTTTTTTGCGGTACGCGGGCCTCTCACTGTTGTGGCCTCTCTGCGGAGCACAGGCTCTGGACGCGCAGGCTCAGCGGCCATGGCTCACGGGCCCAGCCACTCCGTGGCATGTGGGATCTTCCCCGACCGGGGCACGAACCCATGTCCCCTGCATCGGCAGGCGGACTCTCAACCACTGTGCCACCAGGGAAGCCCTACTTTGGGGTATTTTTAAAGATTTAATTTATTGAGGTGAAATTATACGAATTTATATAACATAAAAATTAACCATTTAAAGTGAAGAATTCAGTGGCATTTAGAACATTCATAGTGTTGTGCAACCAACACCATACCACTATGCTCATGGCATTTTAATTCCACTTGTTTATCTCTGATTTTTAAAATAAAATACTTTAAGTTCTTTTTCTCTACTTATCAAGTAGAACAATTAAATAGGATAGAACTGTCTCTCATTTTAGTTAGGATTATGTTCAGCTGTAAGATGCAGAAAATCCCAAAATAACAGTAACTTAAATAAGATAGAAATACATTTCCCTCTCAAAACCAGAGGTTTTCTGGTTTGGCGCTCCATGGTGTCATGGACCAAGTTTCTTTCTATTTTGTTGCTCTGCTATACATGGTTTTCATTTCCAAGGACCCCTCATAGTCTAAGATGGCTATTGGAATGCCAGCCACCTCATCCGTATGCAAGCCTGTGCGAAGTAGAAACAGTTAAAGAAGGAATGCAGTTAAAAAAAAATAATAGATGTCTTTTTCTTTAAGGGCCTTTCCTGGGAGTTCATGCACATTACTGCCTATATTCTATTGGCCAGAACTGAGTCACGTGGCCAAACCTAGCTGCAGTGTAGACTGGGAAATATTTTTATTCTAGGTAGACCATATGCACAGCTAAAAATCAAGAGTTTTATTACAGAGGAAGAGAAGGAGAGCAGATAATGGGAAACGAGTAGCAGTTTCTGCCACGCACCCCCGTGTGTAAATGTAGGACTTCCTGCTTCCTCCTTTTCTTACCACTTCTCCATTTCCTAGTTAGTATAGGTATCAGTGAGATTTTAGATAATAGTAGCTATTTATTGAAGGTTTACAATGTGCCAGGATTTAATATTCCCAACAACTCTACCTGTGTAAGTACTGTCATTATCCCCATTTTATAGATGAAGAAAAATGAGACACAAAAAGGTTCAGGTTTTTAACTAAGGTCATATATCCAGTAATTCAAACATATGCTGTAGGTCCAGATTAACCACTATATACTCTCAACCCTATTATCATTAAATGTTTTTACAGTGTGTGTACATTGTGTATCTTTTCTCTGAAGAGTACTTTTTGACATTTGCACTGTTTAAGAATCCTATTAACATCACTTTTATAGAATTAAGTATCTTTACTCTTTTTGCTTTATGCCATTTGTTTTTTTTTTTGTTTTTTTTTTGCAGTACGTGGGCCTCTCACCACTGTGGCCTCTCCCGTTGTGGAGCACAGGCTCCGGACGCGCAGGCCCAGCGGCCATGGCCCACGGGCCCAGCCGCTCTGTGGGATCCTCCCAGACCGGGGCACGAACCCGCGTCCCCTGCATTGGCAGGTGGACTCCCAACCACTGCGCCACCAGGGAAGCCCCGCCATTTGCTTTTTAATACAATTTGTCTACTATGTTCCTGGGTTTTGTTTGGTTAGTATTTGTTGTTTGGGGTCTTTTTGTTTTTACCTTTTACTGTTGAAATTTTCAGACTACAAGAAAAGTAAAGAGAATAGTTTAATGAATCACCACGTAAATTAAACAGTTGTCAACATTTTGCCAATATTTTTTCAATCATTCTCTTTGTCCCCCTGCCAGATTTTTGTTCTTGGAGGTTTTAAATCAACTTCCATTCATTATAACAGAAAAACTCAGTAAATATGTCTAACTTGTAAGGCTTTCTTTCTAGCATAACATAACATTATTATACATAACAAAATTAATAATTTGTTAATATCATATAGTCTATTTTCAAATTCTTCAGACTATCTCCAAAATACCACTTCACAATGGGTTTGTCAGAATTAAAATCTAAGCAAGCTTCATACTTTGTGTTTGGTTGATATGTCTCTTAAGGGTCTTTTCATGTATAACAGTTCTCCCACCTCCCTTTTTAAATTTTTATTTATTTTTTTAACATGTTTATTGAGGTATAATTGCTTTACATTGTTGTGTTAGTTGCTGCTGTATAACAAAGTGAATCAGCTATATGTATACATATATCCCCATATCCCCTCCCTCTTGCGTCTCCCTCCCACCCTCCCTATCCCACCCCTCTAGGTGGTCACAAAGCACCAAGCTGATCTCCCTGTGCTATGCGGCTGCTTCCCACTAGATATCTGTTTTACATTTGATAGTGTATATATGTCCATGCCACTCTCTCACTTCATCTCAGCTTACCCTCCCCCTCCACCTGCTGTGTCCTCAAGTCCATTCTCTACATCTGCGTTTTTATTCCTGTCCTGCTCCTAGGTTCTTCAGAACCTTTTTTTTCTTTTTAGATTCCATGTATATATGTTAGCATACGGTATTTGTTTTTCTGTCTCTGACTTACTTCACTCTGTATGACAGACTCTAGGTCCATCCACCTCACTACAAATAACTCAATTTCGTTTCTTCTTATGGCTGAGTAATATTCCATTGTATATATGTGCCACATCTTCTTTATCCATTCATCTGTCGATGGACCCTTAGGTTGCTTCCATGTCCTGGCTATTGTAAATAGAGCTGCAATGAACATTGGGGTACATGACTCTTTTTGAATTATGATTTTCTCAGGATATATGCCCAGTAGTGGGATTGCTGGGTCATATGGTAGTTCTATTTTTAGTTTTTTAAGGAACCTCCATACTGTGCTCCATAGTGGCTGTATCAATTTACATTCCCGCCAACAGTGCAAGAGGATACCCTTTTCTCTACACCATCTCCAGCATTTATTATTTGTAGATTTTTTGATGATGGCCATTCTGACTGGTGTGCACCTCTCTTTTTTCCTAAATGCCTTTTATTTGTTGAAGATGTTCTTGATTTTTTTTTAACAGTGGTCTCAATTTTTTTCTAATATCTTGTTATACTGGGATACATATTTAAGTAGTATTTTTTCTGAAAGAAAAATGTTTATTATGTTTCTAAGTCTTAGTTTATCTGAGAATGTCTGTCTTTTGCCCTTCTACATGAATGGGGCAGTTTGGGGGCACAAAAGTCGAGGCTGAGGCCAATCAGGTTTGTGTGGGGTTTTTGTTGTTTGTTTGTTTTTTTGTTTGTTTTAATACTTACAGGATTATTTTTTCTCATTGTCCTTGGAAACTAAAGACTGAACCAGGGTATGTCTGGGTCAAGGATGGCAAATGTCTGATAAATATGCTTTCATTCTGTGCCAAAGACAGGCATTAATAATTGATCACAGCACTCTTTCCCATTTGAATACAAATGAAGTTTCAGATTCATTTAAAAAAATAATAAAACAAAGCCCCCAAAACCCACTTTGTTTGCCAACTCTAATGAAGGTGTTGGTCTCCCGTTATTAAGTTTCTTAGCATGTCCTTTGAATATTCAGGCCTTATTCACTCAGGAAAGTTTACTTTTCCTTTTTTCCCCCCCCTTTCCATTCTCATTTTTTAAAATAATTGCTCTTCTCCTGTCAGTCTTGATCTTTCTGGAATAGCTTTTAAAGATTAGGGTTCTATTTTCACGTCTTTACTCCCCCAACCATTATTTTCATCTCTATATTTTCTTTTGTATTGTAGAAGAGGCTCAACGAAGTCATTCATTTCACTAATTTGGTTTTCTATTACTATATTTAACTGCTGCTTATAGCCTTACCTGTATTTTTTCCTGATCATTTTCTAATATGACTGCCAAAATCTAGATTGAAATGCAGTTTACTCTGTGTGTTTTTTGTGTGTGTTTTTGTTTTTTACTTTTTTATTGAGGTTTAACCTTCATTAAGTAATATGCACTACTTTTAAGTTTGAGCTCAGTATATTTTTACATATGGTTATATGTATACGTATAGCTGATTCACTTTGTTATACAGCAGAAACTAACACAACGTTGTAAAGCAATTATACTCCAATAAAGATGTTTAAAAAATGTCATCTGTATTATTAATAAAAGATACTGTTGAATGTGACTTATACCTATTTCCAAAATTGCATGATCTGAATTAAAGAAATATCCTGCAAAGAAAAAAAAAAAAAAGACATGCTAACTGCCACCCAGCTCAAGATACAGAATATTTCTCAGATCCCAGCAGGCTCCTTTATGCCCCCTCTCATTAATACTCTCCGTTACACAGGTAACAGTTATTCTGATCTCATTCACTATCCATTAGTTTTGCCTGTTTTTGAACAGTACATAAATGGAATCATATAGTACATACTCTTTGTTTGTCTGTTTGTTTTTAAAATATTTATTTATTTATTTGGGTGCACCAGGTCTTTGTTGTGGCATACGGGACCCTTAATTGCAGCGTGCAGAATCTTTAGTTGCGGCATGCAGGATCTAGTTCCCTGACAGGGATCAAACCTGGGCCCCCAGCATTGG
The DNA here is from genome assembly GCF_005190385.1 of Monodon monoceros. Classification (NCBI taxonomy): domain Eukaryota; kingdom Metazoa; phylum Chordata; class Mammalia; order Artiodactyla; family Monodontidae; genus Monodon; species Monodon monoceros. The sequence continues at coordinate 50,293,620 of NW_021703786.1, forward strand.
GAGCTTGGAGTCCTAGCCAGTGGACCACCAGTGAAGTCCCCCCTTTGTTTCTTTTGTTCAACACAATCTATGAGAGATTTATTCATGTTATTACATGTAAGAGTAGTTCATTCCTCATTATTGCTGTGTAGTATTTTGTTGTATAAGTACACCACAGTTTACTACTTCTACTATTGATGAAAGTTTGTTTCTTTTACCAGTCTTGGCTACTATGAATAAAGCGGCCATGGACATTTTTGGTGGACATATGCTCTATTTCTCTTTGATATATACCTAGGAATGGGATTGTTAGGTCATAAGGTAGATGTATGTTTAACTTCAGTAGACAATGCCAAGCAGATTTCCAAGGTGGTTGTACCAATATACATGACCGTCTGCAGTATATGAGAACTTCAGTTGTTCCACATCTTTCCTTTGCCAACTCTCGGTTTTGATTTTGGTTTTGGATTTCATTTTAGCCATTCTGGTGGGTGTGCAGAAGGATCTCATTGTGATTTTGATTTTCATTTCCCTGGAGAATAATGATGTTGAGTACCTTTTCTTCTGCTTTTGGTCACTTGGATATCCTCTTCTGTGGAGTGCCTGTTCCTGACTTGTGCCCGTTCTCCTTTTGATGGCTTGTCTTTTTCTTGTTAATTTATAGAATAATTTTTAAAATATTCTTTATATATAAGTACTGTGTTGGATATACATTTATGTGTTAAAAATACCATCTCTCGGGCTTCCCTGGTGGCGCAGTGGTTGAGAGTCCGCCTGCCAATGCAGGGGATGCGGGTTCGTGCCCCAGTCCGGGAGGATCCCACATGCTGCGGAGCGGCTGGGCCCATGAGCCATGGCTGCTGAGCCTGCACGTCTGGAGCCTGTGCTCCACAACAGGAGAGGCCACAACAGTGAGAGGCCCGCATACCGCAAAAAAAAAACAAAAACCCATCTCTGCCTTGGCTTATGTTTTCACTTTTTTTTTTAATTTTAATTTTATTTATTTATTTATTTAGGCTGCATTGGGTCTTCATTGCTGCGCACGGGCTTTCTCTAGTTGTGGCGAGCGGGGGCTACTCTTTGTTGCGGTGTGTGGGCTTCTCACTGCAGTGTCTTCTCCTGTTGCGGAGCACAGGCTCTGGGGGCACAGGCTTCAGTAGTTGTGGCACGTGGGCTCAGTAGTTGTGGCGCACGGGCTTAGTTGCTCCACAGCATGTGGGATCCTCCCGGACCAGGGCCCAAACCCGTGTCCCCTGTATTGACAGGCGGATTCCTAACCACTGCACCACCAGGGAAGCCCCCATGTTTTCACTTTTAATGGTGTCTTTTGATAAACACAAGTTCTTAATTTTAATGAAGTCAAATTTATCAATTTTTTTCTTTAATGATTAGTGCTTTTTGTGTCCTATTTAAGAACTATTTGCCTACAAGATCATGAAGATATTCTTCTGTTTTTTTCTTCTAGAAGTTGTATTATTTTACCTTTCACATTTAGGTGTGTAGTCCATCTCGAATTAATTTTTGTTTTTGGCATGAGGTAGAGACAAGGTTAATTTTTTTCCATACAGATATCCCATAGATTGAGCACCATTTATTGAAAGATCAGTTTTCCCCACTGACCTGCAGTGGTGGCTTGTCATAAGTCAAGCGATTATATATGTTTGGGTGTATTTGTAGACTTTCTGTTCTGTTCCAATGATCTTATTTATCTGTCCTTGTGCCGTTACTGTTGCGTATGAAATTGAAAGTTTCCAAAGTTTTCACAATGACTGTTCTAGAGGGATACTTATTCCTTAGATTGGTATCCTTCTGTTCAATTTAATACCTTTTCGCACGTTAGGTGATTCTTTTTTCCATCCTTTTTTTAGGCAGTCTATACTTGTTCATATTGAGATCTCAGATGGATGTCTGTTAAGATTTTCAGGTGCAGATAAAAGGAAAAGAGGAACATCTAATTTACACTGCGGGCGTTAAGTACTCCTAGAGGAGTGTAGAAAGGAAACTAGAGCTAGAGATAGTCATGGCAAGGAGCTAAACCCTCCGTTTGCTGTAATAGACCAACTTAGTGTTCTCATTCTGGGGTTCTTGCCTCTTTAAGAAGCCAGACTCAGCTCTGTCTTCCTCCTGCCTCATGCGGCCACCCACATCAATTGTAAGCCAGCAGCCTGTAAGTTTCTTCTGATACCCTGGTGGGATTCAGTTGTGCCCTTCTACGTGTGTCAGAACTCACCTTGGCTCTTGGCCTAGTTGCTCCAAGGAAAGGGCATCAGTGGGGTATGGCTGCTGAAGTCTCATCTATGAACCTATCAAGCAGGCAAAGGGTTGAACATCAGTTGTTCTTTTCTCATTCCAGTCCCATCTGCAGTTTGTCTTGTAGAAAATTTCTCATAGTTTCTGGTATGTGGTTGCCTAGTACTGATATATACTTTCTTTCTTTCTTTCTTTCTTTTTTTTTCCAGTCATTTCAGTGGAAAACTGGAAGGGTAGACAAAATAACTAGATGCATGTACTTAAAGCCATTCTAATTACAAGTCAGTGCTAGTATGGAGGTTCCTCAAAAAACTAAAAACAGGGCTTCCCTGGTGGCGCAGTGGTTGAGAGTCCACCTGCCGTTGCAGGGAACACCGGTTCGTGCCCCGGTCCGGGAAGATCCCACATGCCGTGGAGCGGCTGGGCCCGTGAGCCATGGCCGCTGAGCCTGCACGTCAGGAGCCTGTGCTCCGCAACGGGAGAGGCCACAACAGTGAGAGGCCCACATACCGCCAAAAAAAAAAAAAAAAAAAAAAAAACTAAAC
>NW_021703786.1:50296793-50402219 GCF_005190385.1 Monodon monoceros
AAAAAAAAAAAAAAAAAAAAAAAACTAAACTAAATACAGAACTACTATATGACCCAGCATTCCCACTACTGGGCATATACCCTGAGAAAACCATAATTCAAAAAGAGACATGTACCCCAATGTTCATTGTAGCACTATTTACAATAGCCGGGACATGGAAACAACCTAAATGTCCATTGACAGATGAATGGATAAAGAAGATGTGGTACATATATATAATGGAATATTACTCAGCCATAAAAATAAATGAAATTGGGTCATTTATAGAGATGTGGATGGACGTAGGGTCTGTCATACAGAGTGAAGTAAGTCAGAAAGAGAAAAACAGATATCATATATTAACGCATATATGTGGAAATCTAGAAGAATGGTACAGATGAACCTATTTGCAGGGCAGGAATAGAGAGGCAGACGTAGAGAACAGACGTGTGGACACAGGGCGGGAAGGGGAGGGTGGGGTGAATTGGGAGATTAGGTTTGACATAAATACACTACCGTGTGTAAAATAGATAGCTGTTGGGAAGCTGCTGTATAGCACAGGGAGCTCAGCTTGGTGCTCTGTTACGGCCTGGTTGGGTAGGATGGGGAGTGGGAGGAGGTCTAAGAGGGAGGGGATGTGTCTGTGCATATGGCTGATTCACTTCACTGTGTGGTAGAAACTAATACAACATTGTAAAGCAATTACACTCCAAGAAAAAAAAATAGTTTTTTTTAAAATGAGTTTCTTTTCGTTTTTTTTTTTGTTGTTGTTGTTGTTGTTTTTCGCCGCACCGTGTGGCATGCGGAATCTTAGTTCCCTGACCAGGGATCAAACCCATACCCGCTGCTGTGGAAGCACAGAGTCCAAACCACTGGACCGCCAGGGAATTCCCCCTTTAAATGAGTTTCTAGGCTTCCACGTTGAATACTTTGAAAGTCTATTCATTTTATGAAGGTGAGCGTTGGTCTTTCTGTGTTGGATCTCAGCTCTGCAGCTTGGTATCTCCCCACCCCCTGAAGCCTGAATATGAGTAGAACCATAGCCCAAAGGCCCAGTAAGCTGCACTGCAGAAGATGGAGACAATGACAGATACCCAGAATGAGGTAGGAGAGATTGTTTCGAAACTCATGAGTTTCAGACGATCTGCTTGTATGCCTTTATTTAATAAAAATGCCTCATGGCTCTTCTTGCCAGTTGGACAAGAGAAACTGACCCTGGGATTCGGAATGACCCAGAATTTTGTGCTCTTGTGGAGCCAGAGCCCTTTCCCAAGCCAGCTTGTTGCAGACCCAGCTGGGGAGCAGGGACTGTTTCCTATATTCTCTGTAACTCTAGTGCTGCTTATAATTCCCAGGAATTGGTAAGTAAATAAGAGTACACATTTAGAAGTTTAGGGCTCTCTACGCATAGCTTTTTTTGTTTGTTTTTCCTTTTAATGTAGCTAAAGTATGTAGATTTTCTAAGTTTTATTTTATTTTTTATTCTCTTGTGGAAAAAACAGTAATTTAAAATTTTTTACATTGTAATTCAAATACAAGAACCTGGAATAGACCCCTCAGTAATATTTTTTGAAGAAAGAAGTAATAAGAAATTTAACTAGGAAGACCCTAAGCTTCAATTGTAAAGATATCTCCTTTCTCCAAAAATTAGGCCTGATCAGGGTTCAGACCCACTTATACAGAATGGGAAGGGATAAATCACAACTAAAGACCTTGGCACTTCTATAAGAAATTTAAATAACAGACAGACGTATAGAGATTCGTAAATATGTACTTGGTGCCAGCTAAACCACAGAGAAGATACTGCATTTGTGGTCCAGGGAAGTTAAATATTTGTGGTCAACTTAAAATTCAACATAAAACTCTCATCTGTGATGGAAACTATCCAGAAACTGCATGGAAGGCGTGCGAGCTGCATGCGCTCTCAAAGGCCTCTCCTCTCACTCGGCTGAGCTAGAAGAGCCTATGCCCCTTCCTTCACACTGCATAGCTGGGAACCCTTGTTAGGAGAGAAGGGGCTCCCTGGCGCTCTGGTTACCTGCCCAAGAAGGTACCCAGAAGGTAAGGCCCTCTCTGCTTTGTGGCTCACTCCTTCACGTCTGATCAAATGGCACTTTATCCAGGAGACTTTCTCTGTCCGTGTTAGATTAAATAGCAATACTGTCCCCTACCCTGTTGCTCTCTGTCCCTCTTACCCTACGGTATTTTTTTCCTAGTACTTCCCACTACTTGTCCTGTATTTGTTCGCTTGTTTCTCAGTTTCACAAGAACGTTAAGCTGCATGACAACAGGAACGTCATTTTATTGACTGCTGTATCCCTCGTGTCTTAAATACGCCCTACTGTGCAGAGTGGATGCTTAGTAAATATTTATTGAATGAATTCAGTAGAATACTTGGAAATGTTTTAGGAAGTACTGTTTCAGGAGCAAAGAGTTATTGTACCCTGACCCCTGGAATAGGGTGCTGTCACACGGCAGAACCTCAGACTGTGAGATCAGCCTGGAACACCTCAAACATCCTGCCGTTCTGTGGTATCTGCACGTAACCCCTGATAGGGAGACTGGCGCTGGCAGACAGTGCAAAGCCTTCAGATGTACCAGGCGCCTCTTGCCATAACACCTGGGTTATGTGTAGAGACGTAATGAACACAATTTAATTTTCACATTAAAAAGTGTTACAGTGTTTGTTTCCGGCCTTCAGATTTGTTGAAGACCCTCCTGATGTTGATTGCTCTGGTGTGGGAGCCCTTTCCAGGCAGCATGCAGACTGGAGCGCATAATGTACTTTCACATTCTTTTTGGATATGTAAAGGCAGTCCCCGTTGCCCAGCCTATTGTCATTTGAGACCCTGCCTGCTTGAGGGGTCTGTTGTTGCTGACCACTCCCAGGCCTGTTGGACCTGATGGTGACTGACGGACTTTACTGATGAACAGTTTTTCTTCTGTCTGCTTTTCTTTGCTGCCTTTGCTGGGTCTTTCAGTCATCCCAACACAGAGAAATTCTGTTGGAATAAACATGGTTGGTTTTCTGGATCTGTTCCAGAACCTTGCTGTTGATGATCTTTAGCATTTGGTATGAAATGTGCTTCCCAAATGATGTTGATGATCTCTAAGATATGCTGTTAAGTGGCAATGTGTATCACCATTTATATAAATGTATATAAAAGATATAGGTCCGGGACTTCCCTGGTGGCGGAGTGGATAAGACTCTGGACTCCCAATGCAGGGGGCCCGGGTTCGATCCTTGGTCAGGGAACTAGATCACACATGCATGCCGCAACTAAGAGTTCACATGCCACAACTAAGGAGCCTGCGAGCTGCAACTAAGGAGCCCACCTGCTGCAACTAATACCTGGCACAACCAAATAAATAAATGAACAAATAAGTATAGGTCTATAGTTAATCATATATGGCAGTATATGCATAAATATCTCTGCAGGCCACACCAGAAACTGGCAACAAGGCTGGGAAACAGAGACTTTAGAAACCAGAGGTGGGAAGATTGTTTTTAAAATTCAGCCATATGTACTCTCTGGTTGGTTGGTTGGTTGGTTGGTTTTTACCATGTGCCTCGTGTTTAAACTACATGTTACTGAACAGCTTCAGTTTGTCCTGGTACTTGAAGCCCAGGTGCCACCATATCTTCAGTGCCTCCTAGAAGAGATGCTGTCATTGAACTTCTTTTCTGCTTTGTCAGCAGCAAGAATGACCTTAGGCTAAGTGACAGGATTCAGTGACAGGATTCAGTGACAGGATTCAGTTTTAGCTCTGTGTTGTCAATTTAAAAAAAGTTTAGGCTGTGTGTAGGCTTCCCTAGTACAGGCTGGTACAGAAATTTTGTCTCTCTGTCTTATCAGTACAAAGCACTGAAACTATACTAAGTAGTTTATAATTGTTTGTATGTCTTTCTGTGTGTGTGCTTCAGAAGTTACGTAAACAGCATTCAGAGTTGCTGGCTTACTGTCTCTAAGCCTGCCTTAGACTAATGACTTGGAAAGATTTAGTGAAGAATCAGAAATAGACTCTAGCAGCAGCTTTCTGATCTCTTTTTTCAAATCCTGTGAGGATATGCTACATAGGCTTGGCGATCAGGAATGGATCAGATGAGATACCATCAACGTTAATGCCATTTTGCCAGAATGACCTGCAGAAAACTCTGGTTAAAAATCTGGTTGCGAATCATAGTCTTCATTCTGCTCCATTCTGATCATAAGAAAACTCCATATAGGTTATTTATTCCGTCTGGGCTTGAATTTACTCTCTGTGAAATGGGGATGAGAATAGTCCCTTCCTAAGATTTCGGTAAGGATTAAATGAGATAACATAAGTGAAAATATCTATATTTTAAAAATAAAAGTCTCTCTCAGTGTGTATATGTTCTTTATAGTGATTGGAGGGGGCGGTTAAGAAGACTCCAAAGAAACGACCAGGTTCAGTCCAGTTCTGCACCAGATTCCTATATATCTTCCCAGATCGCCCTGCAGTTTCTGTTGCTGTTTTCTGTAACTCATAAGGATTCCCTCAGATCCTCCACCATCTCCCTTTTCCACCCTTTCAGCTCTTGCCATTACCTTGTGGCTTTGGATGTCAAAAAACTGTTGGATTTGCCTTTTAGGCTAGGATACAGGCCCAGCAAGAAATTAGGCAGAATTCAGGTAGTTTTTCAGATGGCAAATCAGGTGTGCTTACAGTTATACTATCCCAGGATTCTCTTGTAATGGACACCCACAAGTGAGGGTTTGTGAGCCCTTGAAGGAGAACAGCAGAACACCACTTAGGAAATAAAATCACACTGTCCTGGGTGTTCCAGCACTTCCCATGCTGGCCTCCTTTCTGCAGTCCCACCCTCCTCTTCGCCCTGGCACATAGTCCCATGAACATGCCACCTGCCTTCTCTTGTCTCTCTGGCCCCATCCTTTGGCTGCTCAGTTTATTTTTTCCACATCCTAACCCTCTTCCAGTTCCAAACTAAATAACTCCCACAGATGGCTTGTTCCATCAAAGCTGTTTAAGAACACAGGACAGTGAACTGGGGTCCAGAGGAGCTGCCAAAGTCCAAGGCTGCCCTTCCCACGGAGGCCCAAGACCACGTTGCCATTAGCTCCCTAGCAGTCCACAGACAGTGAGCAGAAAGGCTGGCAGGTTGGGTGGTGGGATGTCTCTTTAACACTATAATCCTCTAGCAGCTAGCAACCAGTTCTCACTTAGATTCACAAGTTAGAACTGGAGCCGGATCCATTGCGCTCCATTTTCCACAGGAGGCAGAGCACTTTGTAGTTGGCATTTCTCCCCCACGCTTTTACAGCATGGAAACCCAACAGGAAGTGGCAGTCCCATTTGTGTTTTGGATCGTGGTTTGAATCCTTACTGAACCTCTTTGTGAACTCTTGGAGAGGTCTAGATCCCTGCTCTGCCTGACCTGAAGGGCAGTATTCCCAGCTGTCAGCACATCCTTGGGAAGAGGGTGAACTTCGGACGCCTATTAGAAATCCTGCAGATGAGAGAAGACCCAGAATTTCACTCTTTCTTTCCTGTCAGCAAGGACATGTAAGTTTCCTGTCTGCCTTGTCATCAGCTTTGGAACACTTTTCTCCTACATTTCCCCATGTACACAGTGGTCTGCGAGCTTCTTCCCCCAGTCATCATCCCAGCACTTGCCTTCCCTCTGTCATAATCAGATGGGTGTGGTTAATTTTGTCCTCGTGACAAGCGGCCTTTTCCTTGTCCTCGCCATTATTCCTGTGGGACTTACGACCTCTCTGGTCATGGTCTCCCTCTCTTTCCCTTCCTTCTCCCTCTTCCCTCTCTAACTGCAGCCTTTGTAAGTAGATTCCTCCAAGGTCACTGAGGAAGGGCAGTGTGTGCCGTTTGCTGCTGTGCGAGTCTCTTTTCCCTCGGTAAGCCGAGTTCCCTTGAGAGAGCCCCTCCCTTCCTCCGTTAGAAGCCATGTTGGCGGCTTATCTGCTTGAACTTGGGCATAACAGGGCAAGGAACGATGGCATTTGTGGAGTGGTCTGGCCAGACAAAGGGAAGTTAACTCTCAGCTGGGCAGAGCAGGCAGTTGAAGAAGCTTCCCCCGGAAAGAGCAGAAGAGAAGGAAAGAGAAAATTCTGTGGCAGGGAAGTACTCCCTGAGAACTCAGTCAGAAATCAGCATCGCCTCCCTCATCCTGGTCTTTCTACTGAGAAGGAAACTATTGTTCTTTCTCTTCCCTGCCTTCATATATTGCTCCAGGATCAAGGATTGCCAGATGAACAACGCACCCTGTTGCTCTCACAGTAAAAGTTTCTCAGATTGATGGATTTGTGGAGCCTTTGGGTGCCAGGTGGAAGGAGGGAGCTTTGACTTCCTTTGTCTTGTCCCCATGCTCTCTGATGGACTTTCCTCTTTACAGTCCATCCAGAGTCCAAGACTGTGTAGTGCAGAGAATTTTCTGCGGACACTCATGCGTAGGTTTTAGCTTGGCATCCAGTAGTGACGAGTTTCCCATATTCGTTCAGCTCATCAGCTGACCAGGTGAGGTCTTATCCATGCTGTGTCCAGGGAAATGAAATGAACTGGATGATAGAACTCCTTTTAGGCCAGGTACCCTGAGAAGCTTTTGATTTCAGTATCTCTGTTCTTGCCCGTAGCTTAGCCAAGCTCCCATTTGGTTCGTGTTCATCTAAATGTGAATTCATCAGAACTGTTTCTCTTGTCCTGGGGGCCGGCCCTTGGGCTAGTGCTGAGCTGCTGGGGGGTGGGGGGCTGGATATACCCTTTAGTAAAAAGGACTTGAAGTAGGTCCCTTTCTCCAAGAGTACCATTACTTCCGGAGAGGCTACAAAGTATAATGGACTGAGCACAGACTCTGGAGTAAGACACATGTGGGTTCAAATCTCCGTTTTACCACTGACTGGACGTTTGTTTCTTCCAAGCTCCAGTTTCTTCTTCCTCTTTCTATCTCCCAGGATTACTGTGATAATCAGATGAAATAGCATAATGCCCAGCAACCATCAGCCACCACTTCATCTCCACCACAGCTTTCCCAGAAAAGTGGGATATTTCAGCCACCGAGAAACTGCAGAAGAAGTAAAGCGCTGACTTGTTCCGCATGCCACTACCCTGAACCTCCTTAACGGGGTTCTTGCGTGCTCATGCGTTTTTGTTTCTAGAACGTTCCCTGTCCTGAGTTTGTTCAGTTTTCTTTTTCACTTGTGAGAACTTCTTTCATGATCAGTACCCAAGGGCTTTAGAACGTCTGGACGGTAGTTCTCCTAGAAGGCAAGCCTGTTTCCTTTTGTGCCATCCCAGAGGCCTTGCTGGCCGACTGATCTCCAGAGACCACTCCTTACCTCTTTGCGCCTTGGCTTTTCTTAAGGGCCCCTTCCTGGCTTCGAATCTGGTGACAAGTGATCCAGAAACCTTGTCCTCAGCCTCTTACAGGGCACACTGGTTTGGCTTGTACCCTCCAGGTGGCCTGGAGGGAGCTGCAGGGTGTCAGAGATGGCCATGGGAAAGAAACGGCCCACAGAAAGAGCACAGCGCATGAGCCAGCGGTTCCCACTGCCTGCTGGAGCAGGCTCAGTGAGGCTGCTGACAAGAGTCTTCAGAACACTAAACAGGTGATTAAAACATCAGTATAAGTCTTTCCAAATCTCACAGAAAGCCAAAAACTTAGTTTGGACACCAACAGAAATTTTCCGCTCTGGAGCTCTATAAACTGGTCTGCTGTTTCTTCCTCTGCTCTGTGGCCAGAGGGGAGCTCTGTGCTAATGATTCCATAAAACCCTCCAAGTCTTCCTGAGTGGCTTATCGTATGAGAAGAACCTATACCACCTTTTTCCATCATGAATTATCTCCAGGCTCTCACTGTTAGTTCAGATTCTGAATCTTCAGCCCTTCCTTCCAAAAAGGCCAAGCCCAGCTCTTGGCGCTGTCCCCTGTGACAGAGCTGAGCTCCAGCATCAAGGTCAGAGGGAGAACCGTCTTTCCTCTCCTTTCCAAGATGACTGCCCAGAGTCATAGAAACCTTTAAAAATGGAAAGAGATCTCGAGAATCACCTGCATTTTGCAAACAGGGTTCGGTAACTTGCCGAAGATCACACAGGAGAGCATGAAGTGAACGTTCCTCTAGACCCTACTTTCCCTAGACCTGTGGCAGGTCAGCTGCCCAAGAGAAGTGCGGCAAGCCCAGAAGGAGTTCCGTCTTCACAAGATGAGCAGCAAGAGGCTGCCCCCTTTGAATTTATGATCAGCTCTTTTCCCTTGTGGAGATCGTGAGAGTCTCTGCCCGAAGCACAGGCAGATGCTCTGGACCCATCGAGAGCTGTGGGCAGCCAGAATGCTGGTTAGGAGCAGAGGCACGCTCCAGCCCCTCCACTTACCGGCTGCCTGAAGTTGAGTGAGTTACTTAACTTCTCTGTGCCTTGATTTCCTCATCTGTAAAATCGAGGCATTGACAGCACCTACCTCCTGGGGCTGTTGTGTGGATTAGAGGAGGTGGTGCATGTCAGCTTTTGGCACAGTGCCTGGCACAGGCAGCCGTTCGCTTAGCGTTAGCCATGGCTGAGAAGGGTAGAGGAGCACGCGCCGGGCTTTGTTTTTGTGCCTTAGAAGCCCCAGTGGTGCTCTCGCAGGAAGTGGCTCTGGTGAGGTGGCAAGAACACAGGCCTACGAGGTCATTGCATCTGGCTTCAAATCTCATTTAACTTATGTTTTCATCTCTTGTCATTATCTGAATGTAATAGTAACTGCTTTGTAAGGTGCTGAGGAGTCCTAGATTCCGAAATGGCCATGAAAAACGTAGCGTGTTTTTTTGTACCTTAGCTAGAGTTGCACTTGAAGAGTGGACTAAACTTGTGACCACCTTCACTTAGTCTTCTAGCCTTTAAAGCAGTGATTCTACAACCTCAGTGTTCATAAGTACCCGGAACACTTACTGAAAGTACACATTCTGGGGCCCTGTCCCCAGAACAACGAACTTATTTAGTCCGAAGTGCTGCCCAGGAACCTGCATGTTTAACAAGCTCGCTGTGTGATTCAGATGCAGGTGGTTTTTTAAATGCTTTTTAGTGCTCATAGGTGAAGAAAGGGGCACTGGTATTTATTGAAATCCTTCTATATGCCAGGCATTTGGCTTACTTATACCTTATCAAACTATAAATAGACTTTAGCTAGCTTTAGTTAGCAAAGCTTGTCTTGTCTCCAGCCATGAGGCGTGGACCACTTGAGACTCAGGACTCTAGATGGAGGACCTGAAAATACAACTTAAAGTGGCCTCACACCTCAGCCCTAATCTCAGAATTTCTCTCACCATATTTTTAATATGCTGTGGGGATTCTCGAGATACAGGTATAATTTTTTTCTCAGAGCGTGACATCAGTGCTTTGAAGAAGATAAGTCTCACCTCTTGCTGAGGTGTGTTGTACCTTGCCCTGGGGCAGCAGCCTGCAGTTAAGACAAGGCAGAACATGCCCAGAGCTTGGCTTCTTGTGGTATCTTATTTCAAACTAGAAACTCTGTAGGCAGCCTGTCAAAAGAGAGCACCATTCCTTATGGAGCCTAAATCTCCGTGGGGAGCATCACTTGAAGCAGAAAGAAGCATCTCTGAGTAGCCTGTCCAGGGGTTCACATGGCACAACACAAGGAGCGTGATTCACGGTATACAGTGTGGCTGGCACCCCCTCCATGATCGTGATGTCCTCTGGGATTGTCCTAAGGTCCCAAAGCTGCCGTCAGCCTCCCATGATCAGTCATCCACGTTGTCCGACTACCCATAGTGTATATTAGATGCTGCAGATAGACTTTTCTTTAAATACACACACACACACACACACACACACACGTCCAGATTACAGTGCCTGTCCTCAAGAGTCTTACTCAGGAGAGAAAACAGGACAGCTTAATAGGAGAAAGATATTGCGAAGCATAAACAGATCAGATTTATGGATGTCATGAACTTCAGAAGGAATACATTCTCAGATGACAAATTGAGGATCCAAAGAGAACTTGATAGGCTACAATGAAAGAAGTAAATAATTACATGAACTCAAATATGAATAAATGTAAAATCCTACTTTATCCAGAAAGTCAGCTGCACACAGCAAGTAGCATAATACTAAATAATAGGGTTTTTTTAATAGCATGGGGAGACCTCAGTGAAGGAAGGTTATAAAAGGAAATAGTTACTGGAGGGCTTGCTCACAGTTGGGGAAGATATTATTTAGCCACATATGTGAAAACACTTTGGGGATTTGTTGATTAAAAGCTCACAATGTGTCATTAGGGCAAAGTGGTGAACAACAAAATGTATGCTTTTTGGCCCATTCACAGAGGTGTCCAGAACAGAGCGAGGAGGAGCTGTTTGCTCTGCTCTCTGCTGCTCAGTCACACGCGGGCACTCCCTCCAGGAGACATTCGTCTCGGTAAAAGTCTTAGTGAAAGAATAAGCAGGATGTTAAGGAGACACTTGAAGTGAGGAACAGTGGAAGGAAGTGGGACCGTTTAGCCTAGAGAAGGTATAACATAGCAGACTTCAAAAAATTGGAGGCCACTCAGGTAGCAGCAGAGTTAGAGGTGTTTGTGGCCCAGAGAACAGGATTAGAAGCACTGGAGGCAGATTTGGGCTTAAAAAGGGATAGACATTTCCACTGATGAGAAAAGTCCAGAAGTGGAATGGGTTCCCTATTAGGAAATGAACCCCTTGTAGACTCAAGACCATGACAGACCTCTCATACAGCATGGTCAGGACTGGAACTTAATAGGGAAAAAAGTCTGTTAAGTATGTAATAATAAAAATTACTTATATGTGTCTTAAACATGAAGGGATGATGCTTTTAAAAGCTTCCCCAGGGTCTTGAATCCTTTCCACCCGACATACTCAAGAAAGGGTTGGATCTCTGGGAGATGTTGTAGCAGAGGTTCTAGGGTGGCTCTTAGTGACTGGTAACTCACTTTCTGGCATCTAAGTGATACAGGTGTTGAGGGCTGCTAATGAGGTCGGAGAAGAGGAGGACGTGTAGGCCTAGCCTGTAGGCGCTGGAGGGGCAACTGGGGATTTGGAAGAGGTTAGTGCCAGGTTACTGTGGAATCCCTCCATGGCCTGAAAGTTCTGTGAAGTGTCAAGGACTACATCTGCCTTATTCTCTCTTGTGTGCCCAAAATGTCTAGCATGTCACATAGCAGGGCCTTAGGAAAAATTGGTGGACAGTGGACTGGTGGGCCAGACAATGACTTCTTGAAAAGACTTTTGGGGGCTTCCCTGGTGGCGCAGTGGTTAAGAATCCGCCTGCCAATGCAGGGGACACGGCTTCAAGCCCTGGTCCAGGAAGATCCCACATGTCACGGAGCAACTAAGCCCGTGCACCACAACTACTGAGCCTGTGCTCTAGAGCCCATGAGCCACAACTACTGAGCTCGCGTGCCACAACGACTGAGCCCGCGTGCCACAACTACTGAAGCCTGCCTGCCTAGAGCCCGTGCTCCGCAACAAGAGAAACCACCGCAGTGAGAAGCCTGCGCACCGCAACAAAGAGTAGCTCCCACTCGCCACAACTAGAGAAAGCCCGCGCGCAGCAAGGAAGACCCAACACAGCCAATAAATTAATTTTAAAAAAAAGAAAGACTTTTTATCAAACTTAAAGGAAGGTGAGAGAATGAATTGATTGCATAAAGGTAAAGGCCTTGTAGGCTGGGTAGGTTCGGGAAATAATCTGTAAAGTCTCAGAGGTGCCAGGGGGGCAAATGGCCCACAGGGGAATGTTGAGCAAGGTGGCCTGGAGCTGGGGATTAGGGAATACCAGCAAGAAGGGCCGTGGTGATGTACAGTGGGGAGGGCTTGCACAGGTCATGGAGAGCGCTGAGAGACATTGGGATTTCATCTGGTACTAAGGCTGAGCCCAAGGGGCTTCTCCATCCTGACTTCCTCAGGGCCTATCTGCCTAAAAGGGATAAAGGAGCAGTGTGCCCAGTCTCTACAAAGAGCTTTTCTTCTCCCCGAGCTGCCTCTTCTTCCTCTCTTGAAGGAGGAGAAGAGGAATGAGAACTCTGCCCTTTTGAGTGCTGCAGGTAATGGGGGCAGCGGGGAGGGCGTATTTCTCTCTTGGGAGTCTTTGATGCACCTGCTCTGAATGTGCCCCACCCCCCTCCCGCTGAATCCTCAGGGTCTAGAACGGGCCCTAGTGCACACAGTAAACACCTAGTAAATATCTGTTGAATTGAATGCTGACTGGATGTGTTGAATGCTGCAGGTCTCAGCATTCTTCCACACACATAAGATAAATAAAAGTAGGAACAGATCGGGTGGAGGAGTCTGCACACGAACCTAAGGGGCGGCCCCTGATCCTGGCTGTCTGGAAGGCAAATAAGAAAGTGGCTCAGAGCGACCAGAGCACAAGAGACAGTGCTCCTGGCCCAAAACTAAGCGGCAGTGTAGAAACAGACTGCATGTGGATATTTGCAGACTGAGACAGACTCAGGCCTTTCCTCCCCAGGGGCTGAGCTTGTAGCCTCCCCTGCTGGTTAGTGAGTGAGGGCCCCAGTGCCTGTGCTCCAGGTTTCAGAGCAGCTGAAGCCAGCCAGACCTGAAAGGCTTGTGTTGGCAGTGCCAGTATCCGCCCAGCCCCTGCCAGTGCGGGTGGCTGCTCTCAGAGCCTCTGCAGGGGAAGCAGATTGGACCGCAGCCTGAGCTACTGCTGCCTATAGCTTGCTCTCTACGACGCCCTCACTGTTGAGAATGCACCTTGCTCGTGCAGCCGGAGCTTAGAGCTCCAGAAAAAAATAGTTTCTTTCCATGAGGGAACAGTTCAAGAAGAGCCAGCTGCCCTCTGCCCAGGAGAGCCAAGACTCCTCTCTGCCTTTGTTTAGAATGTCCAAGCTTAGGAAATTCAGGTGGGTAGAAAATACCACCTGAGAGCATGAAGAGGATTTTCTCATCATTTCTCTTGTATTGAAAGACCTGGAGCAAGGATCCAGCTGGTCTCATTTAAGGAGGATACCATTAACAAAGGCAGAGTCGCCACCCACACCCCAGTGTGAAGAGGCGAGATGGGCAAGGTGGTTGTGATGTTCACCGCAGGACCTTATTTCTGATGTGTGCATTAGTGCCGTGCTTGTCCTACAGCCCATGCCCTAGGGGCCCCTCTGGAGTCCTGCAGAATGCACGCATGCCCATGGTTAGGTCCAGGAATCTTTGTAGAGAATAGGAAGGGGGCAGCTGCAGAGAGGCCGGGGCTTCCCTCCACCAGCTGGCTTGTCCAGCAACCTGGATCCAACACCTTAGCTCAAAATAAACTATTTCAGCAGCTTCAACAGCCAGGTGAGCATTCCAGGACTTTTCCCCTCAGCCCTAGGCTGTGTGCCTGCCCCATGCTTCCTTCCTTACCTCTGAGCCTGGCTTCCACACACTCAGTGGTGTCAGGCAGAGTTCCCCTCCTGTCTCTGAGCAGAGTGAGGCAGCGAAGAAGAAAAAACATAATAGCCACTCATTTACTTAGCACTTTCTGAGCCCAGACACCTTGCTAAATATATGATATGCATTATCTCTTTTAAACAACTTGAGCCAAGGCTCAGAGACATTAAGTAACTTGCCTGAGGACACACAGCTAGGAAGTGGCAGTTAACTCTTGAACTTAGATCTCTGACTAGGAAGCCCAAGCTCTTGACTGACCCCCTGTATTGCCTCAGCTTGCCTCTTCCCAGAATGGACCTGTTTTTCCTTCTGTACTTACCTTCTCACCACCAGTGTATGCTCCACATCTCCTCTGTTCTCTCAACTCTCCTTCCAGTGTGAACATAATCTTCCTCTCAGTACCCCTACCCTTTGGAATCTTCAATAAAAATAATGGAGAAGCCTCTCCCCCACCCCCACCAAATCTTCCCACCTAACCATTTGCCAGTTCTCAACCCCCCCTCTAGGACACTTAAGGCCAGTGCGTGCGCACGTGCGCGCACACACATGGTGGGGGGAGGTATGGGTGGGGCTAGCAGGCTGCCATCCACTCTGAACAGGCATCTGTGCGTTGCCAGCTGATTGGTAACAGCCCACACTGCCTCCGCTAAGAAGAAAACAGCTGTTGGGACCAGACACGTGGAATGGTATAGCTACTGCGGGGTGGGTGGCCAATGATGTTAGCGTTTCATCTTGTGACCCACTGACCCCTCAACTGGCACTAGGACTAGGGATGGCTGAGTCTGGACATTGGGATCAAAAGTGACTGAGGGCAAGGCTGTGCTTAGCTGCCTTGCGAAGAAATGCAGTCCTGCTGCTGCAGGGACAGGGAACAAGTGACCCGCTGAGTGGATGCCCTTGGACAGGATACCCGGGGCTTGTCAGGATGTGTCTGGCACAAGGATCCATGCCTTTTCTCCTTGTCCACTTTGTCATTCAGTGCCTGCCAGGTTCTTCCTTTCTCTCCCCTCTGACCTGTGATCCTCTCAACAAATCAGTACCAGTCGTCCTGATTCATCTAGGCTGGGAGTGCCTGTCTCCCCATCATAAGCTACTGCCTCTGTCTTCAGAGTGAATGTGCATCCTCGTGGCCAGCTTCCCTCCTGCCTGGAAGCCCCTCCTCCAGGAATGTGAATAAACTGCTTCCTCTGTCCTCCAGCTCCAGAGGATTCCCTGTGTCTGAACTTTCATTGGCAGACCTCTTCTCAGGCTGACCCACCCTTGGCCACTACAGAATCGTCCTACCCACCCTTCAGTCTCCTGTGAAGGCGAGTCGTGTATAACTAGAGGTTCTCAGTTTGTGAAAACACTTTAGTCTGAGTTCAGTTTTCTTGTAGCCAATCCTGTAGGCTGGGCTCATTAGCGATGGTAATTAACCCATTGCTAATTGACCTCAGAAGCCAGCCAAGCAGCCTGTATTTTACCAGGATTGGTAATGGATTTATAGGCTATTTTAAGATTTTTTTTTCTTTTTTTTTTGCTGTACACGGGCCTCTCACTGTTGTGGCCTCTCCCGTTGCGGAGCACGGGGCTCTGGACACGCAGGCTCAGCGGCCATGGCTCACGGGCGCAGCCACTCCACGGCATGTGGGATCTTCCCGGACCGGGGCACGAACCCGTGTCGCCTGCATCGGCAGGCGGACTCTCAACCACTGCGCCACCAGGGAAGCCCATATTTTAAGATTTCTTAATAATTTCAGCAAGACTTCACTTTTCTGTCTGCATCTTATTTGCTCTAAGGATATTCTGTAAAATTAACAAGCTATAAAGTTTGATTGAAGGTTTCAACAAATGTGAGAATAATTGGCACCATTTAGAGAAACAAGAAAAACAACCTGTAAACTGGAGTTTGTAGGGGAAAAACCCGTGTGATTTTTCTCTGTAACCAGAGGAGCAGTAGCAAGCAGGACTTTTTTCTTTTTCTTTTTTTTTTTTTTTGCGGTACGCGGGCCTCTCACTGCTGTGGCCTGTCCCGTTGCGGAGCACAGGCTCCGGACGCACAGGCTCAGCTGCCATGGCTCACGGGCCCAGCTGCCCCGCGGCACGTGGGATCTTCCTGGACCGGGGCACGAACCCGTGTCCCCTGCATAGGCAGGCAGGCTCTCAACCACTGCGCCACCAGGGAAGCCCAAGCAGGACTTTTTAAACCAGAAAATAATCGAACTGGCTGATAGCGCAGATTTAAATTCTGACTCCCCCAAACCAAAAGTTCAGAAAAAGAAATTCTGCAAAATCTAACCAGTCACTGTAGTGTTTGTGCCTTCCAGGAGGCCTGTTTGAATAGGGACCCAATAAAGATGGAGTGAGTCCGTCATTCCCTGGAGCTTGCATCCAGAGACCTGCTTCATCTCTCTGACCCCTCCTCCTGTTCCCTGGCTGGATCAGGGCTCTTCTCCCTTCCCCATGGCTAGTGTTAAGTCTTGCCACTTAACATCCGTCTATGGTACCTGGTGCTCAGTTCCTTTTCTCTCTCTCTCCCTCCGCTACCTTCCATAGGACTGCTTGGACCTCTTTTTCTGTTCCTTCCTAGGCATTTCTGCCCAGGCTGGGCTGGTCCTCTGCCGAGTGGCTGTGGAAAGTCACCAGTTTTCAGAAAACAACATTCTTTTCTCATCCACCGGCCCACCTAAGATACCCCAGACTGCCTTCCCTCTTCTCTCCTGCCCTAGAGGTTTCTTCCTGCTTTCCTCAGGACCTAACCTTCCTCTGAGTGCCAGCCTCTGCTTACCATGGGCATGCTCACTTTCTCTCTCTCTAAGGAACTGAGCCTGCGACAGGCCAGGCTCGCACATCGCCTCGCCACATCTCACTTTCAGTTTTCCTTTCTGCTTGGTTCTTTGCGTGTGGACCTGATCTGGGTGGTAGCTGGAGCCCTGAAGCTAGAGGTTTCAGTTCCCGACAATGGGGCACACTGCCTCAGATGGTCTTCAGGGGGAGGGAGAGGGGCTTTCTCTGGGCGCCTTTCTTTCAGCCCTTCCCTGACCCACAGCCCCAGTCTTCTTTCAGAGCCGACTGGGCCATCAACTTTGCAGCTCCCAATGGTCTACACAGTGAGTCTCTCCAGAAGGACCGTGACTGCCCCTGAGAAGGTGCCGGGTCTCAGGTTACCCAGGTGTTCCCTGGCCAGCAGCCCTTTTACTCAGCTCTAGCCCCTGTCCAGCCCCACCTGTTAACAGCCCAGGAAGGAAGCCTCTGCAGCCCAGATCCTTCTCCTCTAGAGAATCTAGAATTTGCCCAGAGCTACAATGTACATACCACTTACATTCTCTGTTTTTCATTGATATAGAATGGAAAAATGTACTCATGAGCAGAGCTATTGTGGGGATTATGTCATAGACTTCATCTGGACTCCTTCCTCTCCGAGCCGGGAGCCTAGCTTTAACCCCTCTCCTACCAGGAAGTCCTCCTTGGCCAGACAGAGATCATCTTGGAGTTGGCTCTCTGTGAATGGTTTAAAGGGCATCTTCCTTCGTGATATCCCTTATTAACCATATTCAACTGGGTTTTTTCCCCCCAACTCAAGTGCTGGAGGCTTTGTCTAGGAGGAATCCACCCCGCTGGGCTGATTCCTCCCACCTGAGAGCAGAATGCTTCAGCAGACAGGCCAGCAGGCTGGAGACCGAGGGTTTCTCTGTGCCCCGGAGAAGCCCTAGACTTTCTGCCCCTCAGTCCCTGCATCTCCTCAGTAGCTCAAACCCCATTCCTCACTCCACTGTGCACTTTGAAACCTAAGGAGACCATACAACATCGGCTATCCTCCCTGCTAGTTGGATTGCAAAGGCGAGGACACTGTTCCAAAAGGCTAGGTGACTTTTCTCTCCAAACATGTAGAATTCTTTTCTACACCCCACTCAGAGACCCCACTGGATCAAAGCCCTTTTGAGAATCATCCAGGAGTTCCTTTGCCCTCAGGGAAGAACTGATGGCCATAGCAGACAAAATCCCCCGGAAATCAGGTTCCTTCCAAACAGAGTGAAAACTAAAATAGGGGGCAGGGGCCTGGGGAGGGAGGTGGCACTCCTTTTTGTTTTGGTGTCCACGTGAATAACAGCTCCCCCTGATCCTCTGAGGATGTGCCGCAGGCAGGCTCAGGATGTCTGCATCCCTGGGTCCTGCTGTGCCCTGGAAATCCCCGTCTCCAGGAGACCCACGTCCACACATGTGGCCTTTCTCCCCCTTTCTTCCTGAGCCACTCAGCATGCCATCCAGCCCATGCCCTAACAGCAGGAATTCTGCCCGCCTGTCAGCACCACACCCATGGGCACACTCTCCTCTCCTGGGCATATTTCTGCAGCACGCTCAGCAGGAGTGCCAGCCTACCTCTCACCATCCAGGTGATGCCAAGGACCACTGTAAGGTTTTCCTCTGTCCTCCTCTCACCCCTTAACCCCCACCTCCTCTCCATTCAATGACAGCAGCCTCACACCGAAAAGGAAAGTCCTGGACCCATTACATAATTCTCCATAGTGCAAGCAGTAACTGGGGCATAAGGTCAGAGGTCATAGTGGGGTCAGGTGGCTGACACACACTGTAACGACAAGGTGGTTAAAATTAGACCACTGAGAGGAAACTGGCAGTCTTGTGGAAATGCAGAAGTTTCCTCTGCAAGTGAGAGGCTGGGGATGCAGGGAGGCCACTGTGCGTGCTGCCTGCCAGGCTATTACTCATTTCAGCTCTGTTCTTTAATGCCTTTTAGCCCCTGCTTCTGTATTTCTAGCCTTCCTCATCACATGTTTGCATACACGCGATGGAACCCATGGTTACCTGCCCTGGCCCAACAAGCGCTTCTTTCCTCCTTTTAAGCACAGGACTGGGCACCTCAAGCTCAAGACAGCTGTCCTTTCCTAAGCCTTTTCTGGGTAGATGAGCACCTTTTGATTTAGCCTCTCAGGTGGTCGAGGTACTTAGCCTGCGATTCAGGCCTCAGTTGTTATCAAGGCCATTGGTGGGGCAAGGGGCAGGGGTCCACTCCGAGGTTGGGAGAGGTGGCAGAGGACGGAGTCAGGGAGCGCAGGGTTGACAGTTGTGTGCTGAACATTCCCTGGCCAGCCAGCTGCCAGAGGGGAGCTCATTTCCACATCTCCTGGAGGACTTGGGTCGCACCTGCCTCAGCTGCTCCCTCTGGTACCCAGCCGAGCTTTCCTGTGCCTGTCAGCCCTTACTGTAAACTCCCGGGTGCCCTGCTTGGGAAGTATGAGATGTAGTCTCTGCCACCAGTGGAGTTATTACCCAGGCGAGGGATAATAAATGCACCTGTGAAACAAAGAGCAAGCAGTCAAAGACAGTCTCCAAGTTAGTTACTTTACTGTGTGATACAGCCAGGGACGTCCCTATCATGTGACAGGATGGGAAGCATGGGGTTTTGGGGGGGGGGGCAGGGGCTAGAGTCAGTGATGATGGAGGGGCTGCCACCCTGTGACATATCTGGCCACTGAAGTGTTTCCCTATGGGAACGGCCTTCACCACTTGTGAGCTCCAGATCAAATGGGCCCCTCTTCTCCCTTGGTGAGCGCCCTCCCAGAAGGGAGGAGAGGACCCCAGAGGCCGGGGATGAAGAGTAGGGCATGAGAAGGTGCAAAGCAGGTGGGTTTGCAGGTCTCGCAGGAGAAGGACCCCAGACAGGGTGACTATGGAAACTTTCTCTGAGCCACTTACAAATTTGATGATTGCTCAAGATACTGAATTTCATTTCAACTAAATCAGCCCCAGCTTCTCTGACAGCACTGGCTTATGTGCTGACGTGGCCACATGGGAGCAGGATGGCCTAAACCCCTGGAGGAGCAGACCTTGGTGAAACACCCACACACACACACACACCTGCTTTGCCTGTCTCCCTTCTCCTGACAATAATTTCCTGCCGGACCCCAGTCTCTTCAGCGTAAGAAGCTCTTAGGTGGGGCAGGAACCTGTCAGGGGAAACCCAGAATGACCTGAGTGAAATGAACCAGCCCAGAAAGCACTCATCATTCATTTCACACTCAGGCTGGAAGTTCTCCTCTTGGGGGTCTGGCAAGAGGGGAGCTGGGAGAAGAATGGAGAGCGGCAGTGAGGGTACCAGAGAGCTATGTTCTGTGACAGCCAATAGTTTACATGCCACCCTTCCTTCTATCAGCTAGATACCAAACCTGGAAGACTTTTAATTTATTCTTTTTTCAGATCAGGACTTGAGCAAAAGAAAGGCAAAACCCCAGAGGACACCTGTCATTGGCCCTGGGGTTGTCTGCTCCCCCAGAGGTGGCCTAAGGGGAGATGGTGCTGTCTTCCTTCAGAGGGTCTTGGCCCTCCTCACCTCACACGCACGCACTCCCGCTCACTCTCTCCGCCTTCCCTGCCCAGTGGACACATTGCTCGTGTGCCCCTCAGCCAACAAACAAAGTCTCTCATCTTCCCTTTCAGAAAATGCTGTTTTTCTTCTCCCTCTCGCCCTGTAGGTTATTGCAGCCGACTGCAAAAGGGTCACAGTGCTGAAGTATTTTCTGGAAGCCCTTTGTGGACAAGAAGAGCCTCTGCTGGCATTCAAGGGTGGAAAATATGTGTCAGTGGCACCCGTCCCAGACACCATGGGAAAGGAAATGGGAAGCCAAGAGGGAAAACAACTGGAAGATGAGGTACAATGCGGGAAGAGCCCGCTGTGGCCGAAGGAAGGCTCCCCCATCCCCCCAGCGCTGCTCTGCCCGGGCTTCAGCCTCTACCCCTGGTTATTTATAACCACTCAGAGCGGTGGCGATGTTGACGTGACCAGCCAGCTTCTCAAGAGTGCACTCTGCTGGTGCCCCTTCCTGCCATTCCCACCCCGGTGCCCCCATCTCGCTCTGCTACGAGTTCCAGATGCTTCTTTTTAATGTTGCAATGGAGGAGAAGGGAGGGAAAGAAAGAGTTTAATAATGTGCAGCTCTGGAGGCTTAGGAAAGGGAGCTGGGGGGGGAATGTTAGGGTTCAGGCCGAGGATCAAGTTTATGGATGTGTGGAGCTCAGTGCAGCACAGGCCTGAACTGCAGCCTCCAGCACACGTACAGGAAGAGCTGACATTGCTGGCCCCGTGTGGAAAATCACCCCCTCCCTGGCCTACCCTCCCTCCGTTGCTCCCTCCCACCCTCCCTCCTGCACATCCTGATGTGATTAAGGAATTCTCCTCTTGTTTGTTTGCCCTTGGTTGTTCCTGTAGCCCTTGCTTCACTCCAGACTGCGTGTGTGTGTGTGTGTGTGCGCGCGTGCGCACGCGCGCACGCTCGTGCCAGCCTGAGTGCCCACCCCTGCCAAACCCCACTGACATTTGCCTTGCCGTACATGTATGTATCTTTCTGGGGGTGATTGTTACTGTGGTTCTGTGCACAGTGGGTTTGTGTGTCAGTTTAAGTTGAACACTGCTGCCAGCTTCCCTGCTGTCTGTGGGTGCTGAGCAAATGTGAGTGTGGACGGTGTCGGTGCCTGCGTGCGTTTACTGTGCTTACTGTTGCTGCCAGCTGCCCTGCTATGTGTCTGGGTGTGGGTGTCTGGGTGTGTATGCACACATAGCTCACTTTGCCTGATGGTTGACTCTTTCCTTCTTTTTGCCCCACAGTATTATAGACAGAGGGGACTTAGGTGGGAAAGAACATGGGACTCAAGGAAGGGACGCAAGCGTCTGTAGCCAGAGGCCAGGTCACCCGTAGGCCAGCACAGTCATTTGGCCTGCAGCAGTCTCAAGCGCCTGGTGGAGCAGGGTGGGGTGTGGGGATGAAATCAGCAGCAGGCCAGGGAAGCCAGATGTCAGCTGGAAGCTGTCGTTGGTGATCTGAAGCAGTGATAGAGTGGCCACCTTTGGTTCAGAGTCTTCAGAGCAGCAAAATCTTGGACGGGCTTCATTAAAATAGCTGGAGAACCCCACCCCACCCCTGATGACACAGGATAGAGGTGGTTCCAGGGATAAAGCTGAGCCCATGATTCCAGACTCTCCAGATGAAACCTGGGCAGGGAGTAACGGGAAAGAATGAGCTGTCAGTATGGGAGGAGACAGTGTGGTTGCTAAAGCCATCGAGGTGTCCAGGCTTCAGGCAGGACAGCACAGTGCCACCCAAGCCCTGGGCAGCGTGTAGGGAAGCGTGGGTCGGGTAGCGCCCTGGTCAGCTCTCTCACCCGCGCTTCAAGGCTGAGGCGGGTGGTAGAAGGTGAGCAAGCTGGCTCTCCAGGGTTGCTGCAAGAGATGTCCCCTGGCCCGAGGAGCCTGCAGGACCAAATCCAGGGAAGCAGGCAATGCCCAGAGGGAGGGGCTCCTCCACTCTCACAAGGAACAGACCAGCTCTCGGCCCCAGATCTTGGCTGCACCACGCTCTCTCCCTCCTTCTTAGGCTTATTGACCAGACAAAGGTTGTGACCCATGCCATGCTGCCCACTTCTTCCTTTTCCCACGAGCCTCCTGGGTTCCGTTATGTTAGTGGCCCCTGGGAAACCCTACTTACCCTGGTCTGTGTAATTTCACAACCCTGCACTTCCTCGTTTGCTATGAGAGCTGAGCCAACCTCAGACAAGCCTCGCTGACCCTCTTTTGACCTCAGTCAGGCTCAGTCCAAGCCCCATGATAACCCCGTGTATCCCTGGTCAGAGCAGGCAGGGGCAGTGTCCCCCACAGACCAGCCAGGGACCCTACTCCACTCACTCTGGTCCAGGTTAACCCCACGAACAGGAAGTAAATGTGCAGAGAGAGTCTTCCTCCTTCCCACGGCCTGGGCCTCCCTGGAAGTGGGCCCTGTGACACAAGAGCCCGCATGTTGTCAGAGGAGTGGTGACTGCAGACAGCATCCCAGACCCCTGAGACCTCTTAGGAATAGTGGTAGTTCTGGCACCATCCCGAGATCTCATCTTCTCCTAACTGCAAGACTGAGTCCCTTAAGCTGATTGGGAGAGGAAAGGGGAGCTGTTTCTTCAGACATCATTCTTCATGAGCAGACAGAATCCATTTCCTTAAGGATGCTGCCAGAACACCTTTCTTTCCACCCCTAGATTCTACTCCTAAGACAAAGCATCACCTACCCACTCACACACTCTTGCTAACCACTTTCTGCAAAGAGAGTCCTTCAGAATATCATTGATATGGACAGTTAGAGGAGAGAGAGTCTGTATGGAACAGGGTCCCTGTGAGTCTGTGGGAGGCCTGGCGAAGGGCTGGGTCTGAGCTTACCCTCTAGATCCAGGACCGCACCTAGGCTGCTTGGTATTATTGGCAGGAGCACAGACTTTGGAATCAGACTCACTAAGGTTTGAATCCCTGCTCTGCCACTTGCTAGCTTCGTGACCTTGAGCAAATTGTTTAACTCTCTAGACCTCAGTTTGTTCATTTATAAAATAGAGATGATGATAGCATCTATGTACAGGCTATTGTATTAAATGAGTTAATGCATGAAAAATGCTTGGCCTGGTACCTGGCCTCATAATAAGCGCTCAGTGAATGGTAGCCGTTATTGTCATAATCATTGTCATTGTTATCATCCAGTTATCATTCAGACCCAGGAATCTTCTCCTACTAAGTCACCCCCTATTACCCGTGCTAACCCTGTCCCTCAAAGGAAGCTCTCTTGGGTAGCTGCATGTTCTCTACTGACCAAGGCCAGAAGGGAGAGAGTGAGAAATGGAGCCTGGGACCACCCGGGGAGTAGTGGCTTCTAAGAGCTGAGGCTGCAAGCAGGGAGGTGCCACCCCTGGGGAAGGCTCCACCAGCCTGACAGGAGACTCCTTAAGCTAACCAACCATCTCCCAGTCTGTGCAGGCCCCCAGAGGGCAGCTGAGCAAGGTCATGGCGTGTGAATCCCTATCATGGGGCACCCAGCCCCCACACCGCCAGGCTGTGGTCTTAAAAAGAAACCAGGGCAAGGTCTGCTGAACTTCAGCGTCTGCTCCCTGATGCCGTCTGGGGCAAGGGAGCTTCCGTGCCGAACTCCCAGTGTTGGCCAGAATGATTCCTATCCGATCGCTAGCATGAATTAGACTTCAATTGGGTGGTTTAACTTTCTGTGTTGTTTTTCCCTTTGGTGAATTTCAAAATGAAAATGGGCCCAAAGTTTGACATTTTGAGTGTGTGCAAAGAAGGAAGGGCTGTGAGTATAGGCATGGAAGTAGATAGGGTGTGGATCTGTGCGTCTGTAAGAGGAGGGCCCTGGAGCGCAAAGGGGAGCAGTTGCCAGGGGAGAAGGATGACAGCTTCCCCCGACCTGCCTCTGCCTGAGCTGGGGCAAGCGCACACCTTGGGGCGCTGTGTGTGGAATGGTCCAGATAGGCCTGGATTGGGATGCAGGAGGGACGGGAGGGTGGGTCTGGTCTGTGCTGTGGGCTCACAGTCTCCTCTCTCCCCTGGCCTGCACCACCGGCAAAGGAAGAGGACGTGGTGATTGAAGACTTTGAGGAAGATTCGGAGGCTGAAGGCAGCGGGGGCGAGGATGACATCAGGGAGCTTCGGGCCAAGAAGCTGGCTCTGGCCAGGAAGATAGCGGAGCAGCAGCGTCGCCAAGAGAAGATCCAGGTGGGGCCTGCCTGGGGAGGGTGGTTCCCGCGTGGCTGGTGGTCTGTATAGGGCATGAGGGAGATGGGAGTAGGGATGAGCAGGACCCTCTCACTCAGGAAGTCTTGCAGTGTCCGGACTGGTTCCACCACCTGTTTTCCTCCTCTGCCACTAAATTCTGGTTTGGTGCCTGGAGTCTCCCTCCTCCTGGGCTGCAAGCAGGGCCAGGTTCTTCTCAGAATCTGCTGAAAACTTCTCCCCCAGTGATGATCTATGAACACACACCACACATGCCTAACCTTTCACACAGTTTCAGGGGTTTCAAAGTTCCCCTGAACGTTGTCCAGATGCTCTCGGAAAAGCCGTGGATTCTCTGTTGAGAACACCTCTTCTCAGGGGGAGATGGTGTCATGGCCACAGTCTGCTTGTCTGGATTCCCACCGTAGTGGCCGAGCCCCTCTGGACAGCACACTCTAAACCCTAGGGAGAAACTACTCGATCGCCACGTAAGGATTCCCGCACCGTCAGCCCTCTCGTGGACCCGTACCTTCACTTCTAACAGGCTGTTCTTTATGGCTCTCCCAGGTCTGACTCTTGCACTGTAAGCTCACTTCTTCTCATCTAGGGCACGGGGCAGACGGGGAAGAGCCGGCCATGCTCCCTGCTTTAAGACTAACTGCGTACGTGGGGAAGCGTCAGTCGTCCTTAGGAATGTCTGTTTTCAGCCCTCTCTTCAGCCACCTCTGGCCTTTGGCGTGGAGCGTAGTGCATGTGGTCAGGCCGACCTGATCAGGCTGGGCTCCGCCACTTACTAGCCTTGTGACTTTGGGCACATTGTTTAACTTCTCCCAACCTGTTTCCTCATCTGCAGAGTGAAACTGGTGACAGCACCTACCACCTGGAATGGCTGTGAGGCCCACAGGAGCCAGTGCACGTAGAGCACCCAGCATAGTGCATGGCACACCGTGATCTGATAGCAGTCTGACCGCTTATCAGACAGAGTCCTGCCCTGGGAAGGGGAATGGATACCAGTTGGGACCCATGGTCCTTTAGACGTGTGCATGTGAGTCTACCGGTTGGAATTAAGCCTCTGCCAGCATCACTGCTGTGGTGGCGTGGCTGCCTTCTCCACCTTTGCGCAGTCTGTGTGAACCTCTGTCGTGGCCCTCGAAGCTTCGTCTGCAAGCTGTCTTTCTTCCTGTCCGGTAGCTCTTTTCTTCCTCACCATCAGTCTTCCCAAAAGTTTTGTCCATACTACCACCTCCATTTCTTGACTCTCAGCCCAGCAGTTACAGAGGCGATTGCATCAGAGGTCACCAGGTACCTTTGTCGGGTCTTCTTCACACTTGACTTCCCTGTAGCTTTGGACCCCAAAGCCGCCTCCCTCCAGCCTCACTTCAGCACACGAGGACCTTCGTCTCCTCTCTGTCTGGTGACCACACCACCCTCCTGGGCTTCCTCACCACCATTCGTTACTTGGTCTCCTCCTCCCTTTCTCTTACTTCTTAGTTTCAGCACATGGAGTTGGCCCTCAGCAAGTATTTTCATTCAGTGAGTTCATAGGTGGTAGCAACGAGAGCATGATCTTAAGTTCCTCACAGGCTTTTAACCCCTCGTGCCTGATTTCTTATCAGATCCTATCTGTTCACTCATTTATTCCCCACACTCTTCTCCATCCCCATTGCCACTACTGCTGTTCTAGTCCAGGTACTCACTGGATTGTAGCCAGCAACCCTGCATTGCACAAGTCCGGGGGGTCCCCTTTCCCTTGTAGTCTGTGAATGCAGCTCCTGGAGTTGTGTGGTACATGGTCTGCATGCCAGGCTCCCTGCCTGCAACGCATCTTATGTGGTTTCATCGTTCTCTTCCCAAAAGAGCCACTCCCCTGCTCAGGAGTCATCAGTGCCTTTGCTTGGCTGATAAAGTCGAATTCCTTACTATGGCATCTAGGGCTTTCTCGTCTGTTCCCAGTCTATTTTCCCCACCTCTTCTCCCTTCCCCCGTGAGCCCTCACGAGCTATATGATATTGGGCAAATCATTTAACTTCCCCGAGCCTGTTTCCTCATCTGTCAGATGAAGGTGGTAACAGCAACTCCCTCAGAAAGACAGTGCACGCAAAGTGCCTGTCCAGACACTCCAGCCCTCCTGCCTGGACAGCACTAACCCTCCTTTCTACCCACTGTCCCCAGACAGCTCTGCCCTTTCCCACTCTCACGTCTTCGTTCCTGCTGTTTGCTCAAGCCCGAGTACCCTTTTTCTGCTCCACATTTCCTGTTACCTGTTGAAATTCTATTCTTCCTTCAGTCCCCAGATGAAACCCCATCTCCCCAGTGAAGCCTCCCCGGATTCCCCCTAGGAGGAATTCGTCTCTCTGCTCAGTGTTCCTGTAGCACTGATTTATACCTCATTTGTGAAACGTATATCACGTCTCAAATTACACTTATTTCTGGACTTGTTCCCCCGCCGTACTGTGAACTCCTTGGAATCAGGGACCGTGTCTTCCGCTCAATTTAGTAAATGGTGGTGAGCGCCTACCAGGCTGGTGGTGAGGGGACACGGGAGCGAACCAAGAAAGTCCTGTCCCAGAGTGTCCACTGGCGTGGAGAAGTCAGTGATTTGAAGTGTGAGCGAGCCTTGTGACCAAAGGGAAGTGCAAGATGCTGTGGGAGCATGCACCAAGGGGACATGGCCTTGTCTCAGGCAGCGGGTTCAGCCCAGCCTCTCCAGCGACAAGCGGTACCTGACAGAGGCCTTGTATGAGACTTGACTTCCGGTGCCCGCAGCTCCCCGGAAGCCGGTTCTCCCTGTCAGCTCCCTTGGAGCAGGCTGCTCAGGCCAGGCAGCGATGGCCTGCTGCAGGCCGTCCGGGCTGGGGTTGCTGTGGCCCCTTTAAGAACAGGCCCCACGTGCAGCACTGCTGGCGGCCCTGCCTCCTGTCAGCCTTCTTCCTCCAGCCTCACAGCCACAGGAGGATTTCTCAGCAGAGAAGAACCCCCCCTCCCTTCTCCCCGCCCCCTGTTTAATGCCCGGGGCCCTTCACTTCCATAATTCTTCATTTTCCAGCCTTGAACGTAAGCCAGACACATCTGTCTGGCCATATGCGTGAACCCTGGAGTCTGTGCCGAGGTGGCTGTAAAACAGGGCCGGTGAAGGCCCTTCTGGGAGAGCACACACATGTGTGTGCCCTCGGGCCATTGGCTCCCTGCCCAGAACCACGGGGCTGCAGGGCTCCAAACCCATGTTAACCTCTTCTTATTTTCCCTCTTTTTGTTTAATTTAAGGGGGGAAAATCCCAAGGAAAAGGTATAAATTGTCCTGGGAGTGGGGGAGAGGCTCCTAGCTGGAGAGGCCATTATTGTTGGCAGGTACCTGGGTCACACTAATACAATAAGGAAGAGAGGAGCATCGGGTGAATTAAGATCGGAGAGATGGGCTGTAAATTACTCTGCTCCGAACTCCATCAGTCTCCAGGGGTGTTAACCGAGAGGTGTAAGGCAAGTCCCCAGCTCCCAGCGCCTTTTACAGATGCAGCAAAACAGGAACCACACATGTTTGGGGAAGGGGATGTGAAGGTGGGGTTGAAAAGAATCCTCCTGGCCCCCATGCTGGCTGTAAAGTCCAAATGAGATCTGGGGCCCTAGCCACACCCCCACTTCCCTGCTCCCACCGAGACCCCCGGGCCTAAGCTCATCTGTGGGATGGGGGAGGTGAGGCCTGGCCTCCCTCCGCAGCCTGTCCCTCCCTGCTTCCGGTGTTGCACAGAGGCTGGTGAGTGGGGCCGACTGGAGGTCAGAAAAGGGGTGTGGGCAGCTCTCAGGACCTGTGCAGCTGGAGCCTCGGCACCCGGGCAGGCCTCGGATGCTGGGGGCCAAGTCCGCCCACCCAGGGCTTCGAGGCCGCACTCTCCGGCTCAGCCCAGGCTTTGCCTGTTGCCTGAGACAGCTCTTCACCTCGTGCTGGTTGAGCCCACCTTGCTGCTTTCCTCCCGAGCTCTTTCCGTTCCCATTCTTGAGAGGCGTCCAGAGACCAGTGCAGGGTACACGGTTTGCCTGGGATACTGGTCAGGAGTGTTTCTTTCCTAACCGGGCCCTCAGGGCAGAGCAGTCGCTGACCGTCCTCCTCTGGGCTTGAGGCGTGGCCCTGGCCCTGTGCATCCCCACCTCCTCTCTGCCTCCACGAGGCTTTGCTGTGATTTGTGCTGCTGTCGGGCGGGGTCAGGTTTCCTGAGCAGTTGCAAACATCCCACCTGAAACATAACAGGCTCTTCCTCTGGCCACAGCTATTGTTTCCTCGGCATTATGGCCACAGTCTTGCTCTGTAGCCAGCAATGACATGTGTTCTGAAAATAGCTTCACTCCCCTATCCCCTTCCCGCCCACCCACCCTCCTGAAGATGCAGTCACTCCTTTGTGGTAGCCCCAGGAGTTTCACTCTAAATATAGCTGCAGCCCATTCACATTGCCACCCAGCTGGGGGGGGGGGGCCGCTGTGGAACAATGGGGCATGCACAGAGCCCCCCACACCTGTATGGAATCTAGCGGAAGGCAGACACTCAGCCCTGGCTCCTAGCTGTCGGAGACAGGGTGGGAGCCAGCGCACTACCAGGCCAGGGGCACGTTCACGCCAGGGCAGGAAAGCCTGTGGGGCCAGGCGGCCGCCCTCCCCACTCCAGCACATTCCAGAGCTTGCTCCAGCCATTCTCACCTCCCCGGTTCCAGCAGCATCCACAGGGTCCTGTCCTCCTGCAGAAATGGTCAGGCTTTTGGCTGGAATACCCTTAGGCCGCTGCTTGTAGCAAGCTCAGGGGTGTCATGCTTAGCCCTGCCATTCCCTGTCTATCTAGAAAGGACAGTAAGAAGTAGGAAGCAAATCATCATAATTATAACCTTGAAAAAGATAGCAAGTATGTGTGAAGCTTTGTGGTATTGACTTTGGATGTCCAGAGAAGGGATCCTAAGCAGAAACTTGCCCATGAGCAACCCACCCCAAATGAAGATGCTAACAGAAACCAGTGACTCTGCCTGCTCTCTATAGCAAATGCAGAATCTGCGCCCTTTGGTTTTTGCAGCTCAAGAAGGAGTGCCTGGGACTTCCCCGGTGGTCCAGTGGTCCACACTTCCACTGCAGGGGGCACGGGTTTGATCCCTGTTCAGGGAACTAAGATCTCGCAGCCAAAAAAAAAAAAGGAATGCCTGTCTGCACTGCTGGTGGTTATCTCACCAGCTATTCCTGTTAATATTTCATTTCCATTTTTCCATTTTTTGTTTTTTAAAAATACCTCTACATAGTTAAAGAAAAAAGGGAAAAAAACCCCAAAACACCAAGAGTACCACGAGTTTTATAATAGAAATCAGCAGTGCACTGCCTCACCCCTCCCCAGCTCCAGCTCTGCTCCCTAGTGGTTTCCCCAGATATTTACCCCCCCTGGATATATAAAAGATGAAAAATGGAGTTGGGCAGAAAGAAAGGAAACTGAAATTTGTTGTTACTAATACGTGTATCAGGCATTTAGCTAGATACTTTCACATGCAAGATGAGGGTGGAAATTTGCTATGTTACCAGACTTCTCATTTCTGGTGAAGACATTGCTCTGGCCAGAGAGGCCCAGGTGTAAATGATTCCATCACCCTGTAGAGGGAAGGAAGCAGCCACACTCCCTTTGGAGCCCTGCGCAGAAGGAGGACCTAAGAAGGCCTTCTCTGGATCTGGCTCTGCTTCGTGATCTGAGTTCTTCAAGTTCCACAGCTCCCGTGTGAGCTAACTGCATTACTTTTATTTGTAATTCTCAGTGTCTCAATTTCCAAAAGGGTCAGTCATCCCCAAATCACTCCCATCATCTAGAAGAAGGAACTTAACCTGTGAAAGAGCCCTTCCTGGGGACCCAAGCCTGTTAGCTTCCTCGTCAGATGTTACTGTGGACTGTCTCTTTCCCAGTTCCCCACGACCTTGCTCAAGGATGCCTCCGTCCTTCAGAGCAAGTTGGTTACTTAGCGCCTTCCAGAAACAGAATTAAGTTCTTTTCTTCTTCACACTTTCTGACTTTATGGTCCATGTTGCCACTGGTCTGATTCAACATGTCCTTGCTTTTCTAGGATTCCCAGCTCACTGTCCAAGGACCACTGTGGCCCAGCCTTAGCTGCAGTGAGAAGGGTTCCTATGGAACTCTCCTTCCGGGTCAGCACACTTGACTCCAGGCCAGGGCCAGTCCGTCTGAATCACAGCATTCCAGTTGCACCCCCCTCACCCCCACCAGAGGCTTCTGCAGCTTTTTGCTCATACAAACAAAAATAAATCTCACTACCGGCCTCTGAACTCCACAGCAGCATGCTTCCCCCTTCTCCCCAAGCATCCCATGGCTGTGAGTGGGGACTTGGCGCTCTCCCCACCGACATCACTTTTCACTCCCTGCGCATCCTGTGTCCTCCTCTCACCGTGCGACCCAGAGATCAGAATGGGACGTGACGGCCGGCACAGGCGCCGTGCACAGCTGCCAGGAATCTGACGGGTAAAATCTGGAAAAGTTGGGAGGGCAAATGCTAAACACACACAAACACACACACACACACACAGCGCCACTCAGAGAGGGCCGGAAACACCGACACCCACAGACGAGGGGCTGCGGATTCCCAGTCCTTCCTTGTCTGCCATTCTTTTAAGGGGACTGGGCCAGTCTCCTGACCCAGGTATGACCCCCCAGAGTCCCACTGCTACCCCAAGAGAAGGGGGAGCAGCTTCAGTGAATCTCCCGGGACTCCAGGAGGGCATGTGGGGAACAGGAAGCAGTTGTGCAGTGACTCACTGGGCAGAGCCAGGTTAAGGGAAGTTGTCTGCGGGTGTCCCTGGGACCGGATGGTGGCAGCACAGCTCTGACCACCCTCATCAGCTTGATCCCGCCCACCCCTGGGGAACCAACAAGGCTGCCACCTCCCAAAAAGGCTGTGGCCTCCGTTCACCTTTCTGGCCCTGAGCCAGATCTCAGAGAACTCAGACGGCTAGCGCTTCCCTGGACCTTGCACCTAGATTTTTCTTCCATCCTGTCATCAAAACACCCAGGCAGGCTCAGCCCCCGCCTCCCTCGGCCATCTGGCCTAAAGGCCCTCCTGCCCATGGCCAGCCTTTAAGGAAGGGTGGTCTGAGGTCTTAGGAGCTCATCGTTCCCACAGGGTAAAAGGGGCAGCCAGTGCCACTTCCTTAGAGTCAGCCTTAGGGCGAGAGGATCATTTATGGAGGCCGGAAAACTAAGATGTGAAAGGGGTCTGAGTGGAATGGTGGCAGAGATGCTGTGCTCAGGCCCAGCCGGCTTCAGGGTTCGTCCTGCCCCTTCTCACTGAGAAAGACAGAGGTTTAGGGGCCTATAATGCCAAGAGAAACGTTCCAGGCAGTGGAAAGGCTGCACAGAGCACGCCGAGACCCGGGGAAATCAGCAGCAGGGGTGCTGATGCGCTCCCTCTGTGAGGAGAGAGACGGGAGAGCTCACTAAGCCTCAGTGGGGACTGTTTCCTCTTCTCACAAAATGCCCGCGCCGTCCCACGTGTTATATATTGATTATATCTCAATAAAAAATAGGGGGTTTGGGGGCTTCCCTGGTGGCTCAGTGGTTGAGAGTCCGCCTGCCGATGCAGGGGACACGGGTTCGTGCCCCGGTCCGGGAGGATCCCACATGCTGCGGAGCGGCTGGGCCCGTGAGCCATGGCCGCTGAGCCTGCGCGTCCGGAGCCTGTGCTCCGCAACGGGAGAGGCCAAAAAAGGGACAGGCCCGCGTACCGAAAAAAAAAAAAAAAAAAAGAAAAAGAAAAAATAAATAGGGTTTTTTTTAATGCCCAAGTTGAGTTCGGTAGAATGTGTGTCACCCTCTAGTTGGCAGCCCCATGGGGAGGGCCAGTGACCCACATCCCCTGGGAAGGTGGCCTGCAGCAGAGGTGCTTTCCCTTCGTGAGGTGAGAGCAGTAAGACTTCAGCAGGCAAGCCCTTCAGCTGCGTTTCTCATGCCTGCCAGCGTCCTGTGCCTTCCGCCAGCTGTGGTGGCAGTGGCAGCAATGACTTACTCATAGGGAGAGGTCCCCAGCAGGTCACAGAGGAGCCACCCTCAGCATTCAGAGGCATGCCCTTTCAGTTTTACTGTCATTGCCAGTGAAACCTGATCACCTTTCTCGCTGACTGTTAGTGGCCAGGGCCCAGCCTGTGGGCCCCATCTCAGTTGGCACGCACACCCCCTCCCCTGCTCCGTGCTTGTGTCTCTGTCCCTGCAAGTTGGTGTGTGGCAGGAGGCCATGGGAGGGCAGGACAGGGCTGGGACCTGCTCGCCAGGCCCCTACTGGGTTTGTTTCAGTGCCCTCTGGCTCTGCACACAGGGAGCACACTGTCTGGGCAGATGCCCTCAAATCAGTTTGCTTCTTGGCCATGGTCCCCAGAAGAGGAAGCAGCGCAAGAGTGACCATGTTCTATAGTGACAGGTGTACCCAGAGCCAGTCTCACAGGGCTGCCGCCACACAAGGCCCTGGCAGACTTGAGAAGATTGGGCTTTTACAGATGAGCATGGAACTTCCCTGAAAGATGTGAACATCTGTAAGACTAACAGGCGCGAGGCCGTGTGCCTTCCGAGATGCGGTGCCCAGACCACTGGTGCTACATGAGGGGTTTTTTCAATGATGCATAGAAGACATTCTGACTCTTCATTGCAGAAATGCAGCTTGCGCTGGTAAACATATTCCTAGGCTCTCAGACTCCTGATACCACAGATATTATTTGCTGAGCCACAAAAACGAGTTGACATAAAGTCAATTTAAAGAAAAGCATCAAGTAAACAAGAGTATAGGTTGTACAGAATCGTGGCAAAGGAGTGCAGGTAGAACACAGAAGACTGCCGTCTAGGGATCACCGTGCTGGTGGGGGAAGATGGTGACAATTCTCATCAGTCTGGATGGTGGTCTTTGCACATCTGTGAGTTGGGTCCTAAACCATCCCACCATGTGGGCTCCTGCCGATGTGGGAGACTTCGGTGTTAATTATTAGTTGTCAGCATCACTCTTTTTGTGTAGACTGTGAGTTTATTCTTTTTCTTTCCTTTTTTTAAGTACACAGTGAAGTAAATTGAAATAAATTCTGTTTGGGATATACATATATGTAAAAGTGTCTGGATTGAGAAGTACCCCCTGTATATGCTGCCTAGATAACGAATGTGAAACCACTTTCATATCCAAAGAACCTAACTCTCCCTCGCTGATTTTCAGCCCAAGGTCTTACTTTCAGAGACCCGTTATTTTTGATAACCATCAAGGTCCCTTCTCAGTCCTGTGCGAGGGTTTTAGTCACGCCGGTTTCCCCAAGCCATTTGGTCTACACTGATTTTTACTGCAGTGCTTTGCCCAGCCCTCGGGCCTGTCCCGACAGGGACTGGCTGTATCTCTGGAGGGGGCAGGGGCAGGATGCTGACACACCGTGGACTCAGGGCCCTGACTCGCCCACCCCTTGGCTACTCACTCACTGGCTCACTCACCGTTCTGTGTCCCTGTAGGCTGTCCTGGAGGACCAGAGTCATATGAGGCAGATGGAGCTCGAGATCAGACCCTTGTTCCTCGTACCAGACACCAACGGCTTCATTGACCACCTGGCCAGTCTGGCACAGCTGCTGGAGAGCAGGAAGTACATCCTGGTGGTGCCCCTCATCGGTGAGTCAGGCCAGAGCAGCCCTGCATGTGCGCAGTAACCCTCTCTACACACATGCCCCACAGCCTGGGGGCCAGGCAGGCAGAACCCTGCTGTGTGTGTAAGACAGGATTTGCAGGGAAGTGGGGAATGTGTGGGGCAAGGAAAATTGTTTAATAATCAAAGCAGTTCAAATTATTATGGCTGATCCGTGGCTTAAACTGCTTGAGCAAATGGACTCCTGTGTCCCAGCAACCAGAGGCTGCATGAGCCCAGCCCTTGTTTTTATCCTTATAAAGCTTGCAGTAAAACAGCAAAGCTGGTTCCCGTTATTGGTAAACACTCAGCCCTGGCAGATAGCGGCAGTGCTGCTGGGTGGTCTGGCAGGGAGGCTGGGAGGGTTTTGAAGTGCTTAGATGCCTTTGGTCTGATTGTCTTGTAGCTTTTCATGATCGTTCTGTTGGTTCGAGGTAACATTCTTCTGGCCAATGTCACCCTAAGGCCAGGCCGATGGAAACCCTCCAGAGCAAGCCCTTGGCTCACGCGTGTGGATTCCTGCCACTTGGGCTCTTACCACTGTCTGGTCATTGGTGCTGGTACAGGGTCAGCATCTCAGGACCCAGCTAGCTTGCTTCCCCTCAGGCCAAAGGAGCCCAGCTGGGCTATCTCCAGAGGGCTGTCTAAGGCACCTCTGGTTCTGGGAGCCCTGTGGTGGGTCAGCTTCAGGATGGGCTTTGTGCTCCGGGCTGCTGTCTGATGTAACTGATACAGCTAATATCACTGATAGCTGTCCTGTGGAGGGAGAGTATCTGGGAGACGGCTGGCAAGCCCAGGCTTTTTAATGTCCCCTTCTCACCAGCCACTTGGAGCAAGGTTAGGGGCCCCGTCCTCTGGAAGATCTGCCAGACTGGCAGTCTGCCTGCCAAGCCACCTCTGACACTCATGCCAAGATGTTCCGCTGGGCCTTCCCTCCCAGTCCCTAGTGTCTTAGTGCCAGATGAGAGTGGAAACAAAGGGCAGGAAGCATCCGCCCCTGCAGAGGCCATAGAACCCTGGGGGGTTGTGGGAAACACGTTAGCACCACCTGAGAATGTTGGCACTGAAGCAGCCCTCGTCCCGCCTCCACCCTCCCTGTCTTCCTTCCCCCTCCCCATGTGGCCTGGCCAGAGCCTCTACAACCCAGGCCCTTAGACCCAAGGGAAGGTTTTCTGTTCTTCAGAAGTAGAGCAGCTTGTCTGCCCAAGGTAGAGCCAGACTATCGAGTTGTTGCAGCTTCCCCTCTACCCTCACCAGGTCCCGGGGTGGGGCAACTTTCAGGATAGCATGTCCCTGTGCTCTCCTACCCAGGAGATTTTCAGGGATAAGAAAGTGAATTGGTCACTTTTTGCTAGATGGTCAGGAAATGGTGTAACTGAGAGGTTGCTGGTGTCTCAGGAGCCCCCTAAGTCTTGGTAGGAGCCTCAGACACCATCCCAGGCTGGCAGAGCCCTCGGACACCAGCACCGATTGTGCCCCTACTGTGTGCTCAGTCTTCTTGTTCCCGAGGGAGCCAGTGAAAGGCAGAGCTGCAGCCCCTTGGCCTTGAAGAGCTTATGGTTCAGTGGGGGAAGCCAGGTTCAGTGGGGAGGGAGCAAATATATGAGAAAACTCAGAGGAGACGGTAGATAGAGAATAAATGGTCGACCCCCAGGGGCACTGGGAAATGCCAACTGTGTCAGGGCATCCAGGCCAGCCTTTCTGAAGCGTCCTCAGCTGGGCAGGGCCTTGACTCTCAGGGGCTGTAGAGGGGGCTCCTGTTCCATGAGGCGGAGCACGAAGGGTTAAGCCGGCGGCCTCGTCTGCCTGTTTCTTGTGCTCTTTAACCTGCTCCCTGCTCCTTAGGTCTGACCCCAGCTTCGAGAAGCCCCGCCTGGTGCAGAAGCACAAACAAGCTTCCCCTTTGAAGCCTGTTTAGTTTGGAAGCAGGAAAGCAGATTTTGGGATAGAATACCAGTTTTTCATGTTTGATGTTCTGTTCGCTGTACCATACACCCATCCACCACTACTCCACGACCTCAGCCATACATCGGGTGGACACTGCAGCCTCAGGTTGCCGAAGGCATGGGGTGTGCGTGTGTGTGTGTGTGTGTGTGTGCGCGTGCGCGCGTGCGTGTGCGTGTGTGTGCGCGCGCGTGCGTGTGTGTGTGTGCGCGCGCGTGCGTGTGTGTGCGCGTGCGCGCGCGCGTGTGTGCGCGCGCGCGCGTGTCTGTGTGTGCACGCGCGCGTGTGTGTGCGCGCGCGTGCGTGTGTGCGTGCGCGCGCGCGCGCGTGTGTGTGCGTGTGCGTGCGTGCGCGCGTGTGTGTGTGTGTGCGCGCGCGCGTGTGTGTGTCTGTGTGTGTGTCTGTGTGTGTGTATTCCCACATGGGCCTTTCCCAGAAAGTGTCTCTGAATACCCAGACGGTGAGTGCCAGGCTCACCATGGAACAGCATGCTCATGCCGACTCCCCGAGCCATGAATCACTGCACTGAGGAGAGGCCTCAGACCCCAAACTCTCCCGGAGCCCCCAAGGAGTGCATATTTCCCACTTGACCTCAGGCTTTTGGCTGGAATTTTGGAAAGAATCTTCACCAGAAAATGAAGCTGTGTCCCAGACACATAGGCAGGCAGACACACACACACACACACACACACACACACACACACACACGTGCACTATCAGAGGAGGTAGATGTGCCAGGGGTTTAGGGGAATAGCAGGGTCCTTGCGAGTGAGGCTGTGATCCCCACTTGCCACCTCGTGACCTCCCTGCGCTCTGGCAGGGGTGGGCATGGAACTGGGCCCCTCTTGGACTGCCGTGGTGGGGGCCCAAGCGGATGAGGGAGAGTGCCTCTTTCCTCTAGCCGCTACATACCCTCGCCTCTCCTGAGGGACCCTCTCGATTTGATTCTATAACTGAGGAATGCGATAGAGGGGCCAGGTTTCTTCCCCTGAATACAGCAGCTCCAGAAACTCCCTGTAAGTTCCTCCCAGGAGGAGGGTGGGGCCCAGGGGAAGAGGCAGAAAGAAGATAGAGCACTGTGGAAAGTCTAGGGCATTTCTTGCCCCCCAGGATCCCCTAGTTTCACTGGAAGACTCCTATGGGGCAGGATGGCTTCTGTGGTCTGGGGAGGGGCTGGCTGGGAAAGCGAGGCCTCAGGCGAAGACAGACGTGATTGCTGATTGCCGAGGCTGACTCCTTGCGGGACTGTGTCTCGTCAGTGATCAGTGAGCTGGACGGCCTGGCCAAGGGGCAGGACACAGACCACCGGGCTGGGGGCTATGCCCGTGTGGTGCAGGAAAAGGCCCGGAAGTCCATTGAGTTCCTCGAGCAGCGATTCGAGAGTCGGGACTCTTGCCTACGGGCCCTGACCAGCCGTGGCAATGAACTCGAATCCATCGCCTTCCGCAGTGAGGACATCACTGGCCAGCTGGTGAGACCCAGGGCAAAAAGGGAGCACCTAGAGCCAGCCTTCAGAACAGGGTCTCCGGGAGGGAGGGGCTAGAGGAAGGCCAGTTGGCCTGAGCAGCCGAGGGGACGGCCACCATCGAGGTCCAGGAGGGGGGAGTTCCTTGTCCCCTAGATCACTCTTGGCACAGTTGGACCTGGCCAAGCAGGGCCAGGGCATGTCTGGGAGGGACACTGGGAAGTGACCTTCCCCAGGACCCCAGAGGCAGAGCATACCTGTGCCTCCTCTGCATGGCGCCCCCTCCTGCCCGGTGGCACTTATCCTGTCTTCCTCCAGGGCAACAATGATGACCTGATCCTCTCCTGCTGCCTCCATTACTGCAAAGACAAAGCTAAGGACTTCATGCCCACCAACAAAGGTACAGCTCTGCCTCTGCCTCGGGCCCATCCCTTCCCCTCCCTACCTTGTCCTGCCCTCCTCAGCCCTAGGGAAGGGTCCCTCCACTGACTCTGGCCTGGGAAGTTTAAGGAATCAGGGTTCAGGCCTGACAAAAGCCTGAGGCCAGCCCAGTTTCCTCCCCTCCTGGAAGTCAGACCTCCCTGTCACAACTCCCCCACCCTCAGGTGGACCTTTGGCCAACTAGGGATGGGCCTAGCCCAGGAAGCTGGGCTCTAGACTGTGAACTTTCCCACTGTGCATGCGTCCATTTCCTTTCTTGGGTCCTCGGTGAGTTCTCTGACAGCAAAAATGTCTTTATGATTCAGTGTAACTTATTCTGGGCATGGTCTCCTGAGCCCAGCCCTCTGCCGCTCTGAGGACAGTCCCCGGTGGTCCCTGGGGCCCACCTCCCTGTTCTTGGCCATGCTCATCCTCTCGATTCATCTGTGAATGTTTACCCTGTATGGGGGCGTGGGGGTGGGGGTGGAAGTGCTTCCCCACCTAGTAGTGGGCCTTTCCTTCCTGTCTCTCTGGTTGTGTGACATAGCCCTTTGGAGGCAGGTGAGAGCTTGTGGACTGAGCCCTCAGCCCAGTTTTCAAAACGCTTTTGGTGAGCAGAATCCCATCTGGGGACCAGAGGTTCTCTTCCAGGTGCTTGAGCACCTCACCCTCAACCCAGAACCGTCTCTCCTCTGAGGCGGCCCCTCAGCCCCTCAGAGTCAGCGAGGCTCAGGTGTTTTCTGCTCCCGGCTCCCAGGACTCTGACATTTCTTCACTTGGAAGGATTTCCTGTCTCGGTGTCAGCCGCAGAGCTGATCATTCTCACCATTTAGTCTGTGTCTGTGTGTACGTAGCCTCTTGTCATTTTCTCTTAGTGGTCGCCCATCTCTTGTCTCTGCTTGCTTTCCTAGCCTTGGCTTCTAGGCTGGCCTGGGGATTGTCTTCTCTCCAGCCCTTCTCCCAGCCACTTCAGTGCAGCCCCTCACTGCTGCCCAAGTCTCTGTACCTGAGGCTGGTAATGAGCCCACAGCTGCTGTTCTTCAGAGGGGTCCTGCCACGTGGCTTGCATGTACTGTCCCTTAGGGCCAGATTCGGAGCATTCAAGTGGTAAAAAGGAGTCCTGGCTGAGCCCAACAGAGGAGGTTGGGCTCTGCTCCCAGGCAGCTTCCTAGAGGGGCACCTTGTGAGGGAGAGGTAGGCAGGAGTGCAGAAGGCCTTGTTGGGAAGTACGGTTCAGATACTGCTGTGGCCCCACCCAGCCTCAGAGCTGTTTCTTTCTTAGCAGAGACACATTTTGGCTTTGGCCCTAGTCTCCCCCCCCCCCCGCTTAACCCCAGACAGCCTACAGGAACCCATTGCCATCCTGGGGACCGCCCCTATCAGAATTACATCAGCAACGGCTGGCGTAATCAAACCCCATTTGTCAGTGTGAATTCTTAGCAGATTAACTTGTCAGATTCACAGAGAAACCATCACCAAATGTTTATGTGTAAACGATGTTGAATTTTAAAATCATGTGGATTATGGCGGATGGGGCCTGACAAGATGACAGTCTCTGGTTTCTAACAAAGTGAAGTTACCAGTGTCAAAACAGAGGATGTTTATTGTTAAAAATGTCTCAAAGTATCCACAGAAACCCCTGCAGACCCCTGCCAGCAATGCCGGGCCTTGGTTGGCTGATCTAAGGCCTGGGACTCGCCTGGTCTGAGTCCCAGGGCAGGACCAGTGGGGCTATGGACAGACTTGGGCCGCCCACTGGGAGCCCCACATGGCACTGCACATCACCCCGCCCCACCGCACACACCCCGAGGGGCCAGGCCCAAGCAGCCAAGCAGTCTCAGAGCATCTCCTCTCCCCATGGCTGCCTTCCTGTCCCTCTCTGTCCGCCACAGCTGCTCACCTCCCACCACACCCTCGTTCCGCCTCTCCCCTTCTCTCACCGCCATCAACCCCACAAGCCTCTCCCTCCCTCTTCCCCCCAGACTCCTCCCAAGGCCAACAGCCAGTTCTCAGCCTCCCTGCCTGGAGCTGGCAAGCCTGAAACTGCTCAGGTCGGCGTGGATGTTTGCAGTCCCCCAGCCCCGCCAGCCCTCACAGTCAGCAAGCCCCGCAGGACATTTCCTGTGCCTCACTGTCTGCCGGGCCTCCGTCAGCAAACACCCAGCCTGGGACCCAGGAGTGGACCTGCCACCCAAGGGGCCTTAGCAGGGGTGGGGATGTCACTTGTGTGAGTGCTTGGCCCCAGCTTAAATTCTCCCCAATACATTATTAAAAGGTTAGGGAATTAGGGGGAAAGAAGTGGGGGAAGATATCCTGCTTAAAAAGTCATCTAAAAAGAACGAAGGCTATCCGTTTGTGTGTCCGTTTGTGCTCATATAGAAAGAACTTTAAAATCTTTAAAATTTGAATGAAGTAGGTACGGTGAGTATGATTGTAATGTTATAGAAAAAAAGCTTATATAACAAGTATATACACTTGTAAATGTGCATAAAGAACTCTGGAGACATACACAGCTCTACCCTGGGAAACAAGACAGAGAGACATGAGGGAGAGAACAGGGAGAATCATGCGACTTCACCTTTCCTTTTTCTGTACCTAGAGGTTGCTACCGTACACACGGATCACGTTTATTTAATAGAGGGAATCTTTTGGCTCTAACCTCAGGGCCACCTTGGCTGGGCGCTGCCGGGACCCTTGCCCTCCTCTCCTCAGAGCTCCCTGAGCTAACCCCTCTCCTCACTTCCCGGGAGCCCTGGATACATTTTGTATTCCATCTTGAGCTTCCTACCTCTGAATACCTAAAGCGTGGATCTGCTGGCCTTGAGGGGGATGGGGGCGGGTGGAGAAGATGTGCAGAAGAGAGGAATATTTTGCGTCCAGGACTAGCCGTGCAGTCAGAAGGAATAGGAGGGCCGGCTCCGCTCTCTCAGCTCAGAGTCCTGAGAAGAGGGGTTTGCGGAGGCTGGCGGGTCGGGCAGCTCTCAGGGCACGAGGCAGCACAGCCCTTCGCTGGAGGCAGGGGTCCAGAGCAGAAGGCCAGCCCTGGCCCATCATGGCCCTCCCTAAGCCGGTAGCGGAGGGGCGCCCTCGGCTGATAGTCCGCACGAGGGAAAGGACCTGTGGAAGGGCCAAGATATGGCTGGCCTTGAGCCCCCAGGACTTTTTTCCCCTCCGGAAGAGGAGAGGCAGCCAGTGCCTCTGCCTCCTGCCCTCAGTGAAGTCCCTCTGCTCTCTCCTGCCAACAGAGGAGCCGATCCGGCTACTGCGGGAGGTGGTGCTGTTGACGGATGACCGGAACCTGCGTGTGAAGGCGCTGACCAGGAATGTGCCTGTGCGGGACATCCCGGCCTTCCTCACGTGGGCCCAGGTGGGCTGAGGGGGCCACAGCGGGGCCCACCCCCATGGAACCATTCCCGAGAGGCCACCAGGCGCCCAGAGTAGCACAGGAGATGCCCGCGTGCCTGAGCCACCAGTCCACCCAGGCAGTAAACTACCCTCTTCCCCCCCACGCCGTGGCCGCGCTGTGGGGGCAGCTGCTCCGCACAGAGCCCCTCCCAAGGGCCGGGCGGAAGCCGCTGGGACCCTCCTGGGCTGCCTTTAGCAGGGAGGTGGCTGGCTGCAGTGACAGCAGGTGGGCGAGCCAGACCGACCGCCGGTGCTCAGCCTTTCTCCCTCCCCGTGTCGGGTTCAAGGGCTGGGGGAAGGCCTCTTAGCCCGGGGACTCAGCCACTTTCTCAGCTGGAGATGGGGCAGGGGGTTAGAGTTTCCATCAGATGCAGGTGAGATCACGGGTCCCTTTAATCTTCAGAGCCCCTGTCCTGAAAGCGTCCAAGAGGCTTTGGTCACGCCATGAAGAGAGTGCTCAGGGCGTCTCTCTCCCCCTGAGGCCTGGATTCCCCCATGGACCCCACTTGGGTTCTGAACAGCAGCCCTAGGCCCCACACACACACGCCTGTCCCGCTGCTCTTCCCGCCCTTATCAATCTGGGTCCGCTGTGCTGGGCCACTGGTTTTCCCCTCGGTGGGTCGTGGGTCTGTAGGGAGGACATCTGCTCTTAGGCCCATGCTTCCTGGGTGGCCTTGGCCTGCTCCGTCTCCCTCCATCGGCCTTCCTTTTGCTCTAGTTCCCACTTCACAAAATTTCCTCAGACTCTTCTCAACTCGCCTCCCTCTCCCCCTCCCGAATCATCCCCCGCACCCTCCTTCTCTTTCTAGTTGGTCCCTCTCACCTTCCTGGCCCCTCATTGCCTTGCCAGGGAGGTTCTCACTCTGAATGCTTCTCCCGCGGTACCTGTGGCAGGAGCCTAAGAAAGCTTTCCTGCTGCTGACCACCTCTCCCAGGCCCCTGTGCTCTGGGGTGCTTCCAGGCTCCTCCAGCCCAGCCTGAGGGAGGGTAGGGTGGGCCAGCGCCCGGGAGCAGCATTGCCTAGCCTGGAGTTTCTAGCTCTGCCCTAGAAGAACTTGACCCGGG
Source organism: Monodon monoceros (assembly GCF_005190385.1). Lineage (NCBI taxonomy): Eukaryota > Metazoa > Chordata > Mammalia > Artiodactyla > Monodontidae > Monodon > Monodon monoceros. Next base: position 50,338,653 of record NW_021703786.1, read on the forward strand.
GGCCCTTCGCCTTGGAGTTTTTTGTTGCCTCTTCAGCTGGCACCTGTGTTCAAAGCTGCACTCAGGAGGCTTCCTACTGGGAAAGCGTTCTCCCAACCCAGGGACAGGGATGGAGGGGGACTTAGGGGAAGACAGCGTTTGGAGGCGGAGCCAGGAGTAAGTTTTGATGGGACCAGTGGGGGAATCCCCCAGAGCCCCCCGTCTGACTATACAGCCTGCCCAGAGGATGGGGGCAAGGCAGTGCCCTCCCGGAGGCCCGAGATTATGCCAGAAGGAGGGGGAACTGTACGGGAGAGCCATGGCCGACGATTTGGGGCTGTGAGTCCCCCAGGGCCTCAGAAGACTGGGCGTTTTGGGGTATAGGGTCCCTGGCCTCTCCTCTGAGATCCTTTCCCCTGGGTGAAGGCTGACGACTGGGTGGGTGGGAGACCCTGTCTCTCCTTCCTGTCCCATTTGCAGCACTGGATTTGTTTCCTTAATAAACTTTTAGTTATGAAACGTACCTGAGCTCTTGCTGATCTGTCTCTGGGACCGGGGAGGGACGGTCCAAGCCACCGCACCTGTATGAGGGCGCTGCTTCGGGCCCCTGCACCCACCCCGCTCCCTGTGCAGGGCGAACGGAGCCGCTGGATCCAGGGTCCTTGGTTACTGCTTTATTGCTGTTTGGTTCGAGTATAGAAAATGGAAGCGGCTCTGGAAGAGCCTGTGTACAAGGTAGGAAATATACAAACGAGGAGGAGGGAGCTAAAGAGACCACGTTCCAGCCCAGCCCAGCCTGGGCTCGGGGTTGGGGGGGCCGCCCAGGGCGCATGCAATAAATATGGTCCGGGGCCCCAGGGAAGGGAGGGGGGGGACCACCGCGAGAGTGGGAGACCGGGTAGGCCAGGGCTGTCTCAGCCCTCTTGACTCCAGAGGGAGGGAAAGGTTAGCCCTGGGGCTAGTGCCACTTGTGCAAAATGAGGAACTTCACATTATCAGTCCCGGGGCGGGCGGGGGCGGGGGCGGGGGGCCCTCCGGCCGGCTCAGTCCCCTCCCCGCTCCCCAACTGCCCGACGCTCCGACCCCAGCGGGGAGATTCACAGTGAGAATGGGTGTGGTCGCAAGGGCCGGAGGTAGGGCTGGGAGCGCCCCAACAGTGACACCCCTTCCCCCAAGAGCAGCACGGAGCCGGGGGAGGGGGCCAACGAACCACAGGAAGAGGCGGAGAAGGGCCGGGGGTCTCCTTTGGTCAAAGCTGATATCAAAAATATAAATCTCCCTTCCCCCATCCCACCCCCGTCCCGGGGTTTTCTCCCCACCCCCACCCCCGGGCTAAGGCACAAAGCAGTGAGGCCAGGTGGGGCCGCCGCCCCTGCGGCGACGCTGCCGCAGCTACTACAGTCGTCGGGCGCGGTGTGCCTGCCTGCTGGTGGCCCCCGCCGCCGCTGCCTAGGGGCGCGGGCCGGGGCCACGCGGCGGCAAGACCGCTCTAGGTCGGGGAGAAACGGTCGATGGTCCGGCCGTCGGGGCCAGCGGCCAGGTGCGCTCCCTGGCTCAGCACCTCGGCCGCCTTGTCGGGGCTGAGGCCCAGCTCCGCAGTGAACTTGGCCAACGGGTAGAGGCTCTCGAGCGCCACCTTGGGGTCGTGCAGGAAGTGCGTGGTCTGGGCCAGCAGCTCGGCCGCAGCCGCCTTGTCCTGCTGCTTCAGGCTCAGCTGTTCAGCCGTGAGGCGCGCCACAGCAAAGACGCCCTCGGGGAAGTCGAGCTTGCCCTTGCCATCGGGGCCGGGGACGCCGGGGAGTCCCCCCAGCCCCGCCAGCGCCCCGGCCGCGCCGGCCGCGCCACCCACGGCGTGCATCTTCATGTGGCTGATGAGGTTGCGTTGCTGGGCGAACTTGCCGCCACACACCTGGCACTCGTAGGGCTTCTCGCCCGAGTGGATGCGCATGTGCTCGGTGAGGCGGTACTGGCGCGTGAAGCGCATGCCACACGCGTCGCACGCGAAGGGCTTGAGGCCCAGGTGGCTGCGCATGTGGCGCGTCATGGTCCCGCGCTGCGTGAACTTCTTCCCGCAGATGGTGCACGGATAGGGCCGGGTCAGCCAGTGCGTCTTCTCGTGCTGCCGCAGCGTGGCCGGGTCCTTGTAGCTCTTGTCGCACGACGCGCAGCGGTACGGCCGCAGCAGCTCGCCCAGGCCCCCCGGAGCCCCAGCGACCTTGTCCCCACCGCCTCCAAAAGGGGGCCCGAGGCCGGCGGCCCCTGCAGCCACCTCAGCCGCCTCGGCCCTGCCGTACAGCGCCTCCTCCTCCTCCACGTGCGCCTCCACGTGCGCGTTCAGCTGCTCCGAGCTGGGGAAGCCCTTTCCGCACGGGATGCACACGTACAGGTTGTCGCCGAAGCTCTCGGGCTCGCCATAGGCCAGGTGCGGGCACGGGTAGCCTTCGAGGTGGCCGCCGGGCGGGCTGGGGTCCTCGCTGCTGCCCGTCTCCTCGCTGCTGCTCTTGTAGTCGTCGCCGTCGCCGCCCGCGCCAGGCCCGTCCAAGCTGCCCGGGTAGCGCGGCGGCGGCGCCAGGCCGAGCGGAGGACCCCCGGGCGAGGCGGCCGGGTCCCCGCCTCGCTCCTCGCATCGTTCACTGGGGGAGCCGCGCTCGCGGCCCAGCTCGTCGCCGTAGCTGCCCAGGCCTGGCTCGTGCTTCATCCAGCGGTAGAGGAGGCTGGGCCCGTCGGGGCGGCCGGGGGGCTCGGGTCCCGGGCTGCCGCCGCCGCCGCCGCCGCCGCGGAATGGGTCCGGAGGCGGTCCGGCCTCCTCCAGCTTCTGGAAGGGCAGCGGCGGCAGGGGCGGCAGGGCGAGCGGTGGCTCCTTGTAGGCTGCGGGGCCGGCGCTGGGAGGACTGTCTGGGCGCGGGGGCAGCTCGCGCTCGCCCGGCGGCCGCTCGGGAGGCGCGGAGCCCGGCGGGCTTTTCTTGGATAGGTCCAGGCCGCAGAGCGGGGAGCAGCGGCGCTCCGGGGCGCAGAGCGCGGCGGCCGGGCCGGGGCCCGAGGCATACAGCTCGGCGCAGTGCGTGTTCACCGCGGCCTCGGGGCCCGACGGCGCCTCGGCGGTGGGCGGCGGCGGAGGCCCGGCCGGGGACGAGTAGCAGGCCTGGATGACGGGCGTGGCAGCCCTCAGGCCCCGGCCCGGCCTCCCGTAGGGTGCGTAGCCGCCGCCGCCACCGCCGCCGCCCCGCAGGTGGCAGTACTTGCCGTGGCGCTTGAGGCGTTTCTTGCACAGCGCCACGAGGTCGGGGATCTGCAGGTAGCTGGCGGCAGCCAGCACGGCGCCCAGGCTCGGCTCTGCCCCCGGTGCCACGGCGGCCGCCGCCGCAGCCTCCGTGCCATCAGCCAGGCGGCCGGTGTAGATGAAGTCCAGCACCAGGCGGAACACGGCCGGGCTCACCATGTCATGGTCCAGGTTGAGCAGGTTGTCATGCACCACCAGGGACTTGAGGTAGGCGCTGCTGGCCGCCAGCACGTTCTTGTGTGCGCGGAAGAGGGCGTTCTGCACCACGATGATCACGTCGCACAAGAAGCCCTTGGTGCGCTGGTTGTTGAGCTGCAGCAGCAGCTGCCTCGAGTGGCCGGGCGCCTCCATCGTGTCCAGCATCGTCTGCCCAGCACAGTCTCCTGCAGGGACACACACCAGCCGGGTCAGAGCCTCACCGAGCCCTCGCTGCCTGCACCCAGTCCGGCGCTTCTCCCCTCCACTTCCCCTTCCCCTCAGCTGGGCAGGGGCATTGAGCACCGCGGCCTGGGCACTGGCGGAGGATCCGCGGCCTCCAAGAGTGGGAGCCTGGGCCGGCAAAGGAGCCGAGACTGGCTGGCAGAGAGGAGGCCAGGCTGGCCTGCACCCCCAGGCCCGATACCGCCGGGCTCACCGCCTGGGTTCTGGGGGCTTCTGAGGAGAAAACTGTTCGGGCGAAGCGACCCTTTCGGAAACAGTTACCCGATTTGAGGAAAATGTCCGCTGCAGGAAAAGTCATTCAGGGCTGAGAAGTTTGCCCAAGTGGGATACAAGGGAGCCGAGTAAAAAAGCGCCTCCCGCCTCGAGAGAAGTTGCCCCAGTTGGGGGAAGAGGTCCGGAGGAGGGGAGCGCGGTGCCCGCCGTGGCGCCGCCCTGGCCGGGGGCTGTCAGGCCCTCAGTTGAGGCCCGGGCGGCGGCCGTGGCGCGGGAAGCGGAGGCAGCGGCTGCCGTGGCGGGCAGAGCACGAAGGCCGGCCCGGCGCGGGGAGGGCGTTATATCGGGGCAGGAGGCTGAGGCAGGAAGCAGGTGGGGGGGAGGGGGGAGCCACGCAGCTCCCAAGGGAGGGAGGGGGCAGCGCCCCGGGCGGGCACCGCGCACAGCCGGCTTCGGCCCTGACCCCGGCCTGCGCCCCACCCGCGTCCCGGCCCCGGCCTCGGCCTCCGCTCTGCATTCGCGGGCCCGGCGCCTCCCTCCCCAGCTCCCCTCGGCCCCTTCTCCACGGGACCTCTGCCGCCCCAAACTTGGGGAAAAGTTTCCCAACTTCAGACAGGCCGGGAGGAGCGCACCAGCCGCAGTCCCTCGGCTCCCAGCTTTTCCTCTCGGCCCCCAATTTCGGCAGCCAGGCGGCCGCCGGGCCTGAACCGAGCCCTGAGCTCCCCGGCCGTCCGCTCGCCCGCCCGACTCTATTCCCCGCCTGGCCCCCAGGGCCTCGCGGCCCGTTACCTGCGGCCGCAGCCCGGCCGGGCTTCCCTCCCCGTGGCGGTGGCAGCTCCTAGTCGGCGCCCCACCCGCCCCGCTGCCAGGCGCCGCGCTGTGCCAGGGAGGGCAGCGCCCCTGCCAGCCCCGCCCGCCAGCTCCCCTTCCCTTCCCCTCGCTTCTCTAGCCCATGTGCGGGCAGAGCCGGCCCGGGGCCGCTGACCCTGCCGTGAACCCGGCGCAGAGCAGCGGCCCGGCAGTCCTGAGTCCTCTAGGGGCGACACCCGGAGCCCTGAACGCCAGCCGCGTTGGGACGCCCGCGCCAGAGGATGCGCCCGAGGCGGCCAGCGCGCGAGGACCGGGCTGTTCGGGTCCCCTGTCCCTCCCGGTCCCCACCCCTAGAACCTACCTGGGGGGCATGTCGGAAGCCCCGGGCCCGGCTGCCGGCGGATCCAGGGGGGACGTGGCTGCGCTGCCCTCCGCCCGCCGGGCCCCCGGTCGGTCTGTCCTGCTGGTCCGTCCTCCCCGCGTCCTGGTCGCGTCTCAGCCCCGCCGCGCTTTCCGCACACTCTTATCTGGAGCGGCCCGGGCCGGCAGGCGCTGCTGCGGCTATGGCGCCACCTCGCGGCCGTAAGGGGCTTTGCGCGACACAGCCACAGCCTCCTTCCTGCGCACCTGGGCCGGAGGCGCCCAGATGCGGAGCTGGACTCAGGAGGGGGGCCTATTGGCAGATTCAGCCTCCCAGATGTGCCCACCTGGAGGCCCCAGCCTAGGACTTGCGAGCCCCACAAACCCCGGAGTTTTGAGCTGAATGCTCCCCTGTACATATTTCTAAATTCTCACATTGCCCCAGTTCAGTTAAGTCCTGCCCGCAAGGACGGGACAGTAGATGGTGGGAGAGAGGTTTTGGAAATCCTAAGGAAGAAGAAGATAGACAAGATCTTAGGGGACCCTCCTTAGATATTCCTGGTTGGGACTGTCCATTTGTAACCCCCCAACACACCCACCCTCACTTAGCCACATGGGATAGTTATGCACAGAATAAACCCATTTGCACCCAGACCCTCTCCAGGAATTGACACCCGCGGGCGCTCATGTTTGCACAGACACACTCCTGCCCCCTTCCGGAGTCCAAGATCTGGCTTTCTGGCATACTCAGGGGACTGTCATGTAGGGCCCTCCATGACCTGGGCAGAGGTGGTACCCAAACAGCCCACCCTGAACTTGCAGGCCTCTGGAGGGACCCCAGGATATGCGACTGGGAATGGCTGGACAGCGCCTCTTGGGGGTCCCGCAGAAGTGACCCAAGCCCCCAGATTCCCTGTGTGAGCCGTTCTGAGGGACGACCCGCTTGAACGACCTCGTCTCCAAACCCACGGACCCGAGAGAAAAGTCACAGGACGGCCTGCAGCCCGGGATGCCCCGCAAGGTCCTGCACCCCACGTGAAAGGCCGGGTTCTTGCAGGTGACGCCCCTTCTGGGAAGGAGGGCACCCCGCACTAGAGCGCGGGCGTTCGCACATCTAACTCCGGAAGTGTCCCCGAGCCGCCCCGGCACATCAGGCCTGCAGCCAGCGCCTGTGTGGCTGAGTGGGCCTCCGCAGCCCACGCTCCGCCTCTTCCCCGCACCTTCTGACCCCCGCCCACATGGGGGGGTGGGAGTGGGTCCCCAAGAACGCCTGCAAGTTTCTGATTGGCTGCGCCTCCCTCAGCCGCCGAGCGCGAGAGGCTGGGGCGCAGAGTTACCATAGTAACCGATGAGGTTCGCCCATATCGCGTCTCTCCGAGGCCTTGGAGAGCTTAGCAACCGCGCAGGGCCGCTGGGCGGTGGGGGCCGCGCTCGCCACCCACCCACCCCCCACCCCCCCCCCCCCCCGCCCGCCCCCCGCTCCATCCTTCGCCCCCACGCCCGCGCCAGAAGTAGTGGCTGAGTCACTCATTGAGGGGCTGCCGGCGCGGCCACTCGCGGTCCCTGACAGACACCAAGGTCTCGGGCGCCCCCCAGAGGCTCCCTTTCCTCAGCAGGGGACTTCATGGCCTCGGGGCCAGGAGGCGGCTCCTGGTCCCCAGAGGTACTTCTGACTCCCACTCCTTCCCGAGTCCGCCCTCACCCTGTTTCCACTCTGTGTTCTGGGTCCATCTTATCCCAGTCCTCTTCTCCGTCTCCCCCACCCCTGCCCCAGAGTCCTCGCTAAGGAAGTAGTGAGGTTCCAAGAATGAAAATGAGCTGACAGCCTCCAGGGAAGGTGGACCTCAACATCTTGGCGGAGAGATGTGCTGTGTGCTGAGGTGGAAAAGTGTATGGAGTGCTGGGGGGAGGTGGGAAGACACCTGAGCAGTGCTCTTAGATCTTAGGGCTTTGATGGATGAACAGGAGTTCTCCCCCCAGGCAGGAAGGCATTCCTGGAGAAGAGAACCAGTGGGACAAACGCTGGGGGCCAAAAAAAAAAAAAAAAAAAAAGCGGGTGGGGGGGACTCTAGGAGGCCAGATCCCAAAGGGTATGCAGGACCTCTTTGACCCCATTTCTGCTGTAATCTTTTATCTCCTTGATGGGGCCAGATCCTAGCCCCACAAGGATCCACTCAGCCCTGTCTCTGTTCAGTGGAGTCTGTCCACTGTGGACCCACCCTAGGGTCCCCTGTGCCCACTATTTTTGTTTTTCTTCAACAGTCTCCCCAGATTCCCACTTCCCCACCCCTATTCTCACACTGTCCTTACATCTGTATGGGAGGGTCTGACAGACCTGCCCCCAGCATAGCTGCCCTCCTGTGGACTTCACTCTTCCTCAATCTTTGACCTTTCCCTCCCTCCCTAGTTCCACCTGCTTTGGCCTGGCATTGTCCCCTCCCCACCCTAATCCAGTTCCTCTCTCTGGACACACTCCCCTCCCCCACTGATGGAGCTAGGTTGGGCCAGGATCATTCATTTCCCTGATCCTGTCCAGGAGAACTCTGCCTCACATTGCATGGACTCTTCCTGCCAATTCTGACCTCCAGGAACTCTAAATCCTCCAGGAAGTGGTCTCTTCCCTCCTACCCCCAGAGACTCTTCTCTGCTAAGCTGCCAATGTCCCTCATTCCACAAATGGATGTTAAACGCGGTTTGCTGAGTGTCAGGCTCTGAAACTGGCATTGTGGACCAGTCCTCCTCCCCTCCAGTTGCTGAGGCTTCCTCTTCCTCTCCCTCCCTTCTCCTGCCACCTTTCCCCCACCTCCCCCATAGAGGACCCTCTTGCTCATTTCTGGGGAGTCCAAGCCACCCTCCTCAACTTTTCTGCCTTCCCTCGCGTCTCCAGCTCCCGTCTGGTACCTGGACTCCCACTGAGCCTTTCCTTCCAGTCCCAACCTCCTCCTACAAAGCCTTCCAGACCCCTGGGCTCCCCCACTCCTCTTCCCTCATGTCCCTGACACCACAGCTCTAGATGCTGCCAGAGGCCCCTCTGAGGGTCCAGCTTCCTCTCCTGCCCCCTACCCCCCAAGGGTGACGACATCGCAGTGGCCTTGTAGGGTATAACGCCGCCGCGGGGCATCTTGTGACGTCACAGAGCCGTCGGGTGCAGGAACTGAAGAGTGGGAGTGGGGGTTACTGGGTGAGGGCCTTGGAAGGCCGGGCGATGGTGGGGTTGCGCCCCCAGGTGTCCCAGAGTGAATAAATCTGTAATGGACCCGTCCCCCCCTCCCCGCACTGTCCTCTTGCGGGCCCCCAGCCCGCAGTTCCGGAAAGTTAACCCCTTGTAGACCGGTACAGGGGGCTTGGGCTCCCCCCTCCCCGTTCCTGCTTCCGTGCGCCCTCCTCCCCCTCCCAGCTCCCCGTCGCCTCGGTCCCCACCCCCCACCCCACCCCCCGCCTCGCCACTATAAATAGCCCCTCTTCCCGTTTCCTAAATTCCCTGCTGACGTCGGCAGCGCGTCAGTGTGTAGGAGCCGCGGCCGCATGAATGAGCCGCCGCACGAGTACTATGCGCGCCTATAAAAGCCGCCGCGCCAGCCCGGCTGCGGGAGGCGAGCGGGCGCGGACGCAATACGGCCGACAGGTAAGCGGGACTGACCGACCAACGGGCGACAGATGGACCGATGCACGGACACGGACTGGAGGGCAAGGAGGAGACCGACAGGCTGCAGGTTAGAGGGGCCCCTAAGGGGTGGGGTTGGGGACAGGGTGGAGGGGACGAGGGTCCCCTCGCAACTGCTGGAGCCGGAGGCGTACGCAGAACCCTGTGCAGCACCTGCCTGCGCCCGGATGGAGACGCAGCCACTTCGGAGGAGCGTCGATCAGAGGACGGACCTCAGAGTCCCTGCGGCTCTTCCTGGAGCTCCTGCGCCATCCTCCCAAGAAAGTGGGACGAAGGTGCCGGCGCCCCAGGAGATGCGCCCCCTCCTCTCCTCCCCGCAGAGCGGTGACTCAGCCTCGCTAACCCCCGGTCGGCTGAGCTGGGGCGCCGGCGAGAGACAGACGCCCACCTACCCGCCGCCCTGGCCGCGGCTTTCTCGGGACCCCTCCCCTCATTCAGCCGGGGGCGCCCCCTCCCTGTCCCGTCAGCTGGTCCCTCAGCGCCCCCAACTTCCCGCCTCTGCAGGAGGAGCTGTCCTCTCAGGACCAGGCGGGGGCGGGGCCTCAGCCGGACTGCCCCGCCCCCATCGCCCTCCCCCCTCCCTGCAGCCGGAAGTGCCTCTCTGCAGGGACATCTTTGACGTCACAGGGTTTTGACGTCAAGGGCCACGTGCCTGTCCGCAAGCGCTGGGTCAGAGAAGGCCTGGAGACGCGGGGGAGGAAGAGCAGCAGCGCCCCCAGCTGCGGGCGACGGAGCCACCCTGCCCGGGCAGCGCGCCGGCACCTTGGCTCTAGACTGCTTACTGCCCGGGCCGCCCTCAGTAACAGTCTCCAGTCACGGCCACCGACGCCTGGCCCCGCCCCAGGACCGCGGACCCGGCCACCTGCCGCGCCCCCGGCCCCTCTGTCCCCGAGGGTCCCTCAGCCCCGAGCTCGCTGCCCGCGCCGCCGCTGTCCGCGGTGCTGATCCGGCGCGGGCACCGCCATCGAGCAGTCCCGTCCCCGGTCCCCAAGGGCTACTGAGGGGCTGCCGGCCTACACGCACATCTCATAGCCCCAGGAGTCCAGCGCCCGGCCCCTGCCGCGAGCGCCGTCCCCCGCCCGCGCCGCCGCCGTCCCCCCCACTCCGCGGTCCTGACGTCAGCCAAACTGGAGCTGCCGTGGTGCCGTCAGCAGCGCGCGCCCCGCCCCCGCGTCTCCAGGGCAACCGTGGCTTTCGATTGTTACTGTGGGAACCGGAGGTAACAGTCTACAGCCATGGTCGCCCCGCAGCACGCCCACGCGCCGCGCCGCGCCGCGCAGCGCACAGCCGGGGCCGGGATGGGGGAGGCTCCGAGCAGGAGGAAGCGGAGGCGGCGAGTCGAGAGTCCATGTGTCTGCGGGGGTGGCGGGAGGTGAGGCGCAGGGAGGCGGGCTACTCCGGAGCCGGGCATCCACCCAGGCAGAGAAAGAGAAAGAAGCGCGGTCTGCGGAGTATGCCTGACCGTCCCCCTCAGTGACCGTCCTGTCCTCCTAGCCGAGGTACTGCACCCAGGGGATTGTGAGAGAAGGGGTAGTTCTGGGATTTGTGTTCTTTTTAACTCCTTGGTGGGAGGGAGGCTGCTAGGACCTGGAAAAATGTTTGCATCCTGGGTACCGAAGTGGGTAGACGGAGGAAAGTTTTCCTGAATGCGCCACGACCTCATTCTTCCAGGAACCCCTAGCTGAGTAGGCAGAGGGCAAAGGGTAAACCTTGAACCCATGTCCTGATGGAGTCACAGCCTTCCCTCACTCCTTTTCCCTCTCTTTTTCCCTCTGGGTCTTGAAGGATAAGAAGGGTTCCCCAACCCTCAGGAAGCCATAAAACTTGTAAAGTTAACCAGTCCTTAAACCGTTGTCTGAACATACCAGCATCCTCACCTCAGTCTATCTCTAGATGCTGTATTCCAGTTTTAGACAATGTCTCAAATTAACCCAAAAGAGGGGGAGTAAACATCAGAGGAGCTGAAGTCCTCTTGGGCCAGTGAAGTGTAAGCAATGACCTCTTCAAAAACATTCTGCATGTCACCTGCCGCCACCATCATCACCCACGGGCTGACTGTTGGATACTGGGTTCAGGACCTCCCAAGGGACAGTGTTGGGAATGGTTAATGCAACCCAGCCCTGCCACCCATTAATCCAATTTTTCTCTACCTCTCCATATCCCCTCCTTTTCTAAACTACTTCTAAGGCAGCTGGTGCTGGTTTCACAGTTAATCAACACACACACATTGTCTTCTTCCCACCCAAGGACACTGAGGTCTTGGATTAAAATGCACCTGATTCTGGCATCCGGTGGACATCTGTGGGCAGACTGTAGTGTGTGCACATGGGAGTAGTGCACTGGGAAGCAGGCGGTCCAACCTGGCATCACCATCAACTGGTTGTTAAGGGGCCATATTGTTTCTGAGCCTTCCGTAAAATGAGATGATAATCCCTCCTTTCTGGCAGGCCTGTTGTGAGGACCAAATAAGATCATGTAAGTAAAAAATCTTTGCAAACGGCAGAAAGCTATTTCAATCTTAAGTATTCTCTTAGGCTACTATGTCCTTGTAAGGGGGTGGTGGTGGTGGGAGACCCCAGCTCTGGGCACTTAGAATGAACAGGGGAGGGGGACACATTTCTCTGAGCAGAAGCTCTAGGACTGGGGCTGTTGAGGGTTCTTTGCTTAGGGACTCTCTCTCGCAAGAGCTTTAGGAACTAAGGTGGAGTGAGAGGTAGAAAAGAGAAATGGTAGGGATGTTTTGAAAAGAAGAGACAAAGTCTTTTGCAGTCTGAACCCATCTGAAGGTGGTCAGAGAGGGGAAAAAAACCAAAGGACTGACTGTACAATGTTAGAGTGTTTTAGTATCTTGAAAATCACTTAGGGCACCGCACCGCCAACCTATTTTATGGATTAGGAAGGTGAGGCCCACGCAGGACATACTGTCCAAGAGTAGTGAGTGGTGGCCTCTCTGCTCATCTTCTGTGAAGCAGCAGAGAAAACAATGACTAGTAAAGGTCAAGAATGGGAGTTCTTGGATCTGAATCCAACTTTGGGTAAGTTACTTAGCCTCTCTGTGCCTCTTTCCTCAGTTGTAAAATTAGGTTAATAACAGTATCTACCTTATGAAGTTGTGAGATTAAACTAACTAAAGCTTCTGCTTAGCACAATGTCTGGCATAGTTAGCACTCAATAAATTATATTCCTCTTCCTGTCCTCTAGACCTCATTTTCCTCAGTTGAAAATGTTAGATCAATGATTCTTAACAGGAGAGCTTCTTCCCTCTCCCTAGTGGAGTGCATGAGAATCACATGGGGGGCTTTTTAAAATTACACATATTTACCAGAGACTTACACTCTACTCTCTAAGGCGGTGGCTTTCAAGTATTTCATTGCATGAGAATGACCAGGATGGTTTGTCAAAATGCAGATTCCTGGGTCCCAGTAGCTCTGGAGCTGGCCCCAGGAACCCAAGGTTCACCATGATCCTGATGCAAATGGTCCATGGAATCTGTGTGGAGGGTGGGAGGAATAACCCCTTAAGATTCCCCATTGTTCCTGGAGGGCATGATGGGAGAGGACATATCTCACTTGTTGGGAACCAGTGGACCACATGATCTGTTTCCTCCTAGGTCAGACATTTTGATTCTCAGGGGAATTTTTACCTCCTCACTTCTGTTCCACCGGACACTGCTCTGGTCTTCAACTTCACCCTTCCAACTTTAAACCCTGCCTTAAAATTCATTCCCCAAATGTCTTTCCCTCTCTCCTTTACTCCTTCCAGTAATCCCAAGTAGTAGCAATCGTGGTATGCAAGGTGGCATCATTTTCACCGCTTGGGGCCTTGCTGTGATTGCCACGAAGGCATGTGAGCCCTTAGTTGCGAATCTACTCACTGCTTTCCATTCTGAACTGCTTATTTCCAGAGAAGCCAGGAATCTGAATTTGTGTGAAATTCCAAAATTTTTAAGTATCATAATCCCAACTGTTTCTAAAATTCTATGGGCCAAAGCCAACAGGTCTATAGGAGTAATTCAGTCCATTTCAGAGTCTCTTCCTCTTGCCAAGGAAGGGATCTCCCTTTAAAACAACCAAAAACAAAACAAAAAAACCCCACCAAGAACAAGGCAGTACCAGACTGTAGCAAGGGAGAACTTTCTCCCCAGCCCCACTTTCTGCTGTAAAGGTTCCAGACTCAGTAAACTAGGTCTGTCTGGGCAGGTAACTCCTGCTTTTTTTTTTTTTTTTTTCTTTTCAAAAAATCTTGGACAGCTGCTGTCCATTGTGAAGAACTCAGAATTTCCGGTGATTTCAGACTATTTGTCTTGTTGTCTCAGGATGGGCTAGAGTATTTGTGCTACAATCTCCTAATCTCAATTCCTGCTCAATTACTAAACTACTTGGGGCAGCCATGCTTGAGGGCCAGATAGGGCCTGTTGCGATCTTCCAGAAAAGGAACAAGCTGGTGAGTCTGCAGAGGCAGGGCAGGCTGGGGATGAAGGCCCTGGAAGTGGGGGAAATAAATGGCTGAAGTGAGCAGTCCTTAGAGTGTCTAGGAAAAACAGCACTTTCAAACCAGATGGGCTGTTTAGGCCTTGGCTGCAATCTCTACAGAGTAGCATCAATCTCAAATGCTGCAAATAGGGTCAAGTTTGGAAGAAGGTTACTTCTGTGCTGCCTTTGGCTTCCATCAAGGTCTAGCACCATCCCACCCTTCAAGCTCATAGTTCGGAGGGGTAAGACTGTTATGGTGGAGAAAGCAGAGAACATATGAAGCCAGGTTTTGACAGGCCAACACACAACTCTTAGGGATCAGGATGGAGGAAGCCAAAACTCAGTATGGCCCAGGCAGAGCCCTGCCAATTGATCTCTTCCCCAAACTTCTCAGATGTAAATTCTTCCCTGCTTCAGGGAGGCCTCCTTTCTTTCAGGTTGGGACTTAAGCCTTCCACCAGTAATGTGTAAGTGTCTATGTGCACATATGCATGAGCTTGTCCTGGGGGTTCACAACTGGAAACACCTCCCTGCTTGGTGTTGCCCTGGAGGCTGTATGGATGGCCAGGAATCCACTTTTTTTTTTTTTTTTTTTAATAAAATGAGTTTTGCTGTGTATACCAGGGAAAAGATGCTGAAAATCCAAATCACCACTTTGTGTGGCAGTCACGGTGCTGCCAGTCTCTGCTTTTTGTGTTACCGTCCACTCACCCAGGGCTCCACTGACCTTTTTCATATTTGAGTATCAGACGCCATGGTCAAAGTCCATTAGGCCACCTAATCCTCTTGAGTGCAGAGCTGGGCTTATATAATTTGAGTCTTAAGTATTGATATTTGTCTCTTGAGATCACAGTAGGGGAAAGAAGGGGAGGACAGGGATTGTAGAGGCTGCATCAAGGTCATGTGTCTCCATTAGGGGGTGGGGGGTGGAGAGGGAATGCAGAGGCAAAGGCATTTGTTGATCCTTCACTCTGCAAACTGGTCCAAGAACTGGAGGTAGGCCTGGCGCTGGGGTGCGGCTGCCGGAATGAAGTGGCCACCAGAGTGGGTGAGGGCGATGGCTCCAGCGAATCGGCTACACAGTTGCATACTCTCCTGAGAGGGGATGACGCGGTCGGTGTCCCCAAAAACATGGAGGGAAGGCACTGACAAGGGGCCCTGCAGGATGGCTTCCTTGAGGCCAAGGCCCCGGGGACAGAAACCAGATACCAGGATGATAAACCGGGGCAATGGGAAGCGGGGATCGCCGGCTTGGCCAAGGGCACACACAAGGGCTGCTAGTGCGGCCCCCTGGCTGAAACCAAGGATCCCATCGAAAGGCCCAAGCTTGCTCAGTGCCTGTGCCACCGTTCCCAGGGCTTCCTCCAGACCTCTGCACACCGTGGGCTCTTCCAGTGCCGAGAAAACGTCTGCCTCCTGTTTGGAAAACCACCAGCCTCGAGGTTGCTCCTCCGGAGGGCAGGGCCCTACAGCGATGAGGGGGAGAGTTCAGAGTTAGGACAAGGGGAAATCCATGGGGAGAGAAATGAGAAAGGGAGTGAGGGAAAGAGAGGAGGCTGAGGAGAGAAGAAAGTTTGGGGAAAATGAGGCGGGGAACAGACTGACCGGGAGAAGACACAAGGTGGAAGTCTGGGAGGGCCAGGCTGGAATTTGAGCGAGGGGCTGGGGTGGGAGGGATGGAGGGCATAGGCAGAATGAGGTGGGAGGGTGGCAGGAATGAGGGGAGGGAGAGGGTGGCTGTGTGCAGGCAGGCGTTACGGGGACGAGGCAAGACAGAGAGGACTCTGAGCGCATTTCCGGGCAGGGCTCATCTCACCGGGGTCTGGCCCGGCGCCCTCAGGTCCCGCTGCGTCCGCGACCGGGTGCGGGCCGCTGAGGCACACGAGCTCTGCGCGACCCCGCAGCGCCTTCCGCAGCGCTCCAGTCTTCTCGCGGAAGCCCCGCTCGCTCTGCCGAAAACCGGCCAAACACAAGACGCGCAGAGGCGGAGACACAGCCATAATTCTTGGCAAGCGCCAGAAGGACCGGACGTGGTCTTTCCCCGAGCGGAAGTTAAACATAAGGGGGCGTGACCCAATGCCGGCACCACCCTGGAGGCGGGCCTCAGAGAGAGTGGACGTTGCCATGACAACGGAGAGAGGGTGCGGCCCGGCCAGAGCTGGGGCTGATACCTGGGACCAAGGAGCGTTTCAGGGAGCGAGCGGCGCGACCTCCTCGTCTCTGCAGCTGCAAGCCTCGCAAGCCACGGCTGGAAAGGGGCGCGCGGGCCTCTCCTGAACCTGAGGTGGCCGACTTTGGTCACGGTCTCGCTTCCGCGACGTTCCCCACCCCGCTGACACGCATTTCCCGTAGCGGCCGCAGGGCGGCGGGCTCGGCTCGCGTCACCAAGGAGGCGGCCAATGTCTGGCCGCGCCCAAGCCTCTCCGCCCTCCTTGAGGTTCCTTCCTACCTTCGCCAGCGCCGGCCGGCCCGGGTGCTGGAGCAGCCGATCCCGCCCGTGGTTCACCGTCCACGGCCCCAAGGAGCTGCCAGCGTAGAAGTCCATAGGGTAGGGCTGCTGCCAGGAAATGTCTCTCAGGGCCACTGCCGCCTAGAGGAGAAACACCGGACAGTAACATCTGCCAACATTTTTCTACGCAGGATTATTTAATTCTGCCCTCGCGACGGCCTACGAAGGTCCTACTATATCCCTATAGCACAGAGAGGAAATGTGAGGTTCAGAGAGGTGAAGGGACTTCCAAGGCCACACAGCTAGGAAGTGGCTCAGCTGTAACCCACCCACAGAACTAGGAGCAAAGCCCACTCTCTCCCAGGGATTTTCAAAACGTGGTGTTACCTCATAGGGTGTGAGCAGCGGCTTGGGGAAGGCTGTGCCCCAGTCAATGGAGAGGCGTGGACATGCCACCTGCACCCACCTGGGAAGGGAAGTCACGTCAGATCCAAAGGTGGGGGGGGGGGCCCTGTTCCTGGGCAGCATGCTGAAGAACATGGCTGTGTCCCCAACACAGCCAACGCATGCTTACTATTCTAAAGACTGTCACCTACTGCTGTTTAGAATAACACCATGGGGACTTCCCTGGTGGCACAGTGGTTAAGAATCTGCCTGCCAATGCAGGGGACACGGGTTCGAGCCCTGGTCCAGGAAGATCCCACATGCTGCGGAGCGGCTAAACCTGTGCGCCACAATTACTAAGCCTGCACTCTAGCGCCCGTGAGCCACAACTACTGAAGCCTGCGTGCCTACAGCCTGTGCTCCACAACGAGAAGCCACCGCACTGCAACGAAGAGTAGCCCCCGCTCGCTGCGACTAGAAAAAGCCCACGCCTAGCAACGAAGACCCAACACAGCCAAAAATAAATTAATTTATTAAAAAAAAAAAAAAGAATAACACTATGGTGTTGCTTGTTTTCTCGTTTCCTCCACTGACTATGAGCTTTCTGAAGGGAGGGCCTGGGCAGCTCATTTGCAATAGTATCTCCAGAATCAAATTTAGTGCCTGGTACAGTGCAGGTGCCAACCACCACTCCAACTTATCTCATGCAGAATGACTATGATGCTGCCGTTGCCTGTGAGCTCCCAAGCCAGACAAAGTAGGGAAGACCCACAGCCAAAGGTAGTCCCTGCTGGACGAGTGCTCTGTAAACACTAAAATTTCATGATCATGGAAGCACCGACTCCAGCCTTCATTAGGTGCTGGGCAGGACCCAGATTCTAAGCTTTTTTAGCCAGTCATAGCTAGACAGGAAAGGTGGGCAAACGTACACATCCACCTCAGGAAGAAGGCTAAGCTTGCTGGGGAAGATCTCAGAGAGCAGCAGCCTCACGAAGGGAAGTCCCAAGGCTCGGAGCCGAGATTCCAGGTGCTGTTGGGAGAGGGAGGCAGAGCTGGGGTCCCCACGATCAAGCAGCCAAAGCTAAATCCCTTAGGCTACTGATTTTCCCAGCTCGGTTCCCAGTTAGTCCTCTTTTCCAGAGGCCATCCCGAGCCCTCTGACCTCCAGAATCTTGGGACTGCCCTGGCGGCCCAAAGTGCCCAGGATGAGACCCCAGGATTTAGCTGAGCGGGCAGTGGCTATGGCTTCTTGGCGGTTGGCCTGCATGCGCTGGCAGTCATACTGCTCTCTGGAGAGGACTTTGCTGTACGGGTCGTATCTGGAAAAGAAGCTGTCATGGTCACAGTGACAGCCACTTACAGGATTTGTGCTATATACACAGCTCCCCGACTCGGCCCCTTGGTCTCCTGAACCCTCAGTCTCCATACAGGCAAGTAAGAACAGAGGCAAGAGCAGAGATTGTCTTTGGGAAGATCAGTTCCACAACTCGAGCAGGCAAGAGTGGGAGAGGGGTCTAGGATCCAGGTGTGATTCCAGGGGATGGGTAGGTGCTGTACAGCAGCAACCCTTCTCCTGATACCGAGATTCAGAACCGAAGTGCCTCAGATCCTTAGGGCCGCGGGCTGTTAAGTGGCCAAGGGATGAGGAAGTTTGGGCTGATTGAGGGTTTCGGTGGCAGGGAACCCCACCCCCTTCCCAGCTGGTCAGCCCAGCTCAGTCCATACCGGTAAGCGGGGACATTGGGGTTGGCAATCATGACAGACTCCAGATGGAAGCGGCCATCTCCAAGATATCTGCAGGGGGGAGAAAGGGGACAGTAAGTGTGGGGTGGGGCACCAGAAGAAGCAGGCACTGGCTCGGAGGTCCAGAGGACTGAGTTCTTAGCTATGCAGCTGACTGTGTATGTGAACTGGGACACAGCATCATTTCACACACACCGCCCCCCTCACCCCACCCCACCCGCCCTGTTTTTTGTTTTTGTTTTGGCTGTATTGGGTCTTCGTTGCTGCGTGCCGGCTTTCTCTAGTTGCGGTGGATGGGGTCTACTCTTCGTTGTGGTGCACGGGCTTCTCATTGAGATGGCTTCTCTTGTGGCTCACGGGCTGTAGGCACGTGGGCTTCAGTAGTTGCGGCGCACGGGCTTAGTTGCTCCGCCCCATGTGGGATCTTCCTGGACCACGGATGGAACCCGTGTCCCCTGCATTGGCAGGCGGATTCTTAACCACTGCGCCACCAGGGAAGACCCCGTCCTGGTTTTTTCACATGTAAAATAAGTTTGAATTGGATGACCATTAAGGCCCCTCTAGCTATGTAGTGCAGAATCTAAGAACTGCACCTCTACCCACCCCGACCTTCTGGGGGAAGAGTAAAGGGTCAGCCAAGACCATGGTAAGGCTCTAGATCTAGATCCTAACTTGGAGGTGGAGGGACAGATTCTCCCTCACCTAGCTCAATATAGATGTGGGAAGTAGTGTTCAGGGTGTCATCTATGCCATAAATGAGCTTTCAGGGTATATACTGGCTACTTTCTGCCCAAACTAGCTCTTGGGTCCAGTTACTGAGTTGTAATAACAGCCACTGTTTACTGGGCTTGTGCCTTCCGTGTACCAGGCCTGGGCTAAACACCTGACATGTATGACTTCACTCAGTCCTATCAGGTAATCCTCCAAGCTGCTACCTATAGTATCCCCATTTCACAAAAGATACAAGTGAGGTTCAGGGATGTTAAGAAACTTGCCCAAAGTCACACAGCTATTAAGCAGTATATCTGGGACTTGATTCTAGGCCTACCCATCAGGCTGTACCAAGCATGCCTAGGAGATGCTGTCCCTAACAGTACCTTCCCAGACCATGGAGAGGCCAGAGATTGGAAGACAATCTACACGGCAGCTCCTTCTGTCTTGGAGATCACACCAAATTTTGATGAATGGCCAACACTCAGTGTGTCCCTCTTTCCAACACACACCATGACGCCCCCAGGGGCAGGCATCTATGAGCTCAGAGTTCTGTAGGGACAGGCACAGGAGGAATGCCCCTCAGGGAGCAGGGCTACCAGGTCTGGGCTGGGGAAGGCCCTGATGTGGGCCTGCTAGGGGCAGGGATGTCCTGTGTGGGTGCAGGTGGGGCTGGGTCGGGGGAGTGCCCCTCCCTCCTTCCCTGCCATTAGCTGGGAATGGGGCTCCCCTCCCCAGTCTTAGCCGGGGGAGCTGTCGGCTCTGGGGCTGGCTGCGTTCACACAACATTAAGCATTTCCATTACCTAAAATAATTAGGCAGCAGGAGACATGCTGCTCCTGCTTGTTAGCTGTCCGGATGCTAAATTAATGGGGCTGCAGCCTGGGCGTGCCCATCCATCTTCTCCAATTATATTCCCACCACTTCTAGCCCACCCTCATCCCCCATCAGGCCCTGATTCCCGCTCCACCCTGGGCACAGCCTTCTGGATGTTGGACAGAGCGCTGGAGAGGGAGACAGGAAACCTGAAACCCTATTTGGTCCCCCATCTTGCAAGGTGACATTGAGTGAATGGCTAAGGAGCTTTAGACTCAGTTTCCTTTCCTGGATGATGAACCTGAGCTCCCTCCTAGGGTACGTTTCTTGTGTCTCTATGACTGGCACCCCATTTTTCACTTACACAACAGCCTCCACCTCCTTGGGTAGACGGGGGGACGTGCAGCCCAGGATCTCCCCAGGGGACAGGGGCTTGCACTGTGGGACACTCACACGATACTCAGCTTTCAGCTCTTGGGCAGCTGCCTGTAGGGATAATGAGGGAAGGGAAGCAAGTGGATGGGGAAGGAGAGGCAGGGCCATAGGACCAGCCTGGAGCACCTGCTGTGGGGATCCAGGAAGAGCCTGGAGACTGGCCACTGTCTGCCCACTTACTTGCAAAGTTGACACAAACTGAATGGTGCTGACCAGCGCAAGGGCACTGGCTGGGGGAAAGGTGAGGCGGATAGAGTCCAGTAGGTGGGTAGTGTCTATCCGGATGTCCACAAACACATACAGCACCCGGAAGTCTTGGGCCGAGGTGTCCATGGGAACTGGGAGGAGGGAAGAGTTCAGGAGAATGTTCTGGAAGGCAGGAGGGGCAGAGGGCCTGGCCCAGGCCAAGGTTTCTGAGTAGCCAGGACCAGTGGCTTTAGCCTGAGGGTTAGAGGGAGGGGTTGGGGGAGGTGGGGAGGGTGTTGTCACAGGTCTTTTAGAAGCTCCATCTCTGTCATTCGGCTGGGGGCCCAGCCTGCTCTACCACCAACAGCCTTTCAAACACCCGCATCTGGGACAACAGCATGGTTTCCAAGGCAACCAAATCCAAAGGAAAGATCCCCCTGCAGTGCAGGAAGGCCAAGGCCATCCCAGAAACTGGGAGGGACCTTGTGCATACAAGCAGGACAGACACTGTGATGGAGATAAGCGTGCAGTCCCACCTCCCTGCCAGGGTCTGGGTGTCCTGGTCTGCCGTACCCAGGCAGCTGTGGCCATAGTGCACCAGGAAGTCAGCTCCCAGGGCCCTTGCGGTAAAGTCATCCACACAGCAAGCCCCGTAGGTCACATCACCCATCACCATCACTTCGGCCTCCGTGAACCTGTCGGGGTGGGGAACAATGGGACAGTGACACAAGGAGGTAGCAGAGAACCTAACTGTGGAGGTATCTCAGGGCCCAGCTCCACTCTCCCTACCTCTCCCAATCCCTTGGGTTGGCAGCTGCCACTTCTGCCAACAGAGTAGGAGGGGCCCAGCTGCTACCTCCCCCAGGCCTGGCAGCAGCTCCTGGAACCGTAGCTGTATGAGGACGGACTCTGTAGCATCTTTATTCCTCTGCCCAGGCTCAGACTGCAAGAGGGACCCCCAACCCTCAGCCTGGCATACAGGGGGTCAAACACAGACCTCTGCCGGCCCAACTCCTCCCACCCAGAACAATGAGCATGCACACAGGGGCGAAGACACCCATTCCCACACCCTGGCACCGTGACGTGTGTGGGCTCGCGTGTGTGGATACACATAGCCTCCCCGTCGCCCAGACCCCCTGCTACCTCCCCACCTTTAGTCAGGGCCCTCTGTGCCCGGGATGGGGGGACCCATGGACAGCTCCTCCGCAGCACATGGTGCCACCCACACACCTCATGTGTCAGGAAGAGTGGGCTCTGGCCAGCACACTGCCATGGGATCTGCTGCCAGGCCTGAATCACTGGGGGATGGGGTGGCTGGGGAAGACCCCACTCTCCCTGAACTCACCACAGGAATGGGGCCAGAGGATTAGCTCTTCCCTGAGACCCATCCCTGGGGCATGGAGTCTGGCTCAGTGTCAGGGGGTCTCCCCATTCCTCTCCTGGGGGTGTGGTGCGAAAAGCTGAGCTGCTGCGAGGCAGCTCCCCCACCTCCCCAAATCAGGCTGTGCAGAGAAGCAGATAATTCAGCTCCTTAGAATGCAGCCCAGGCATCTGAGTCAGCCAGAGCACTTAATTTTTTATAGATTAAAATGTATGCAAATTGGCCCGAGCCCCAGAGAGCATCCCCAAGGGGCAAGAGGGTGGGAGCAGGGAAGTGAGTCTGTGGCTGCTGGGTGGGGGTGGGGCGGCAGCAGGGAAGTGGGAGGTTCCCATCACGAGGTGACCTCCCCTTTCTTCTTTCGCCCTCCCTGTTCCTGTGCTGGTTACAGATGGCTGAGCACTCACCCCCCTCCCAAGGATGGCTCATTGTATTGAAGAAACTTAGATGAGGGAGGTAGAGGAACTGAATACCATCTCCTATGCGCTTCTCCCTCTGCCAAGCCCCTCTTGCCTCACTCCTCCAAATGTGCCAGAGAAAACGTTTCCCCCAAGCCAGACCCCCACGCTGACCACCCAGCCCACTGCAGGGTCAACTCTGAGGACTCTCAGCTTCTTCCTCAGGCTCCACCACCTGCTGTGGGCCCACCTTTGAAGATACTGGAGTTGACTCATTTCTCCCTCCCAATTTCTTTTAGGGAAGGGGAGATGTATAGAGACAAGCAGGGGTTGCAGCAGGCTAGGAGTTTAGTCTGGGGTTTTTCCTTGGTGTGTGTATGGCTGTGGGAAGGAACACGGTAAGGCAGAGGTCCAAAAGGAGAACATGATGCCAACAGGCAGAGCTGCAATGGACGTGGGGAAGGTCTTGGTTCAGCTTCGTCAGTGGCCCAAGGCTCACCTTTCCAAGATATCCACAATGGTACAGGCGAAGAGGAGGAGGCCTTCAGGCATTTGTAAGGCCACTGCAAGACAGAGCAGAGACATGAGCAGAGGGCTGGGAAGAGACTGGGATGGGGACACTGCCCCTGGCTCGGCTGGGCAACCTCTCCTCCCCCACCCCCGCTCAAAGCTTACGGGCTCACCCTTCTTGGCCTGGGCCTGTTGGATCCTCCAGATGGTCTTGGGAATCTCAAAGTTATAGTTGGAAGGCAGGACTTGAATGGCTGCCTGCAGCTGGGGATTGTTCAGGATCTCAGGGGGTATCTGATTGGCCAAGCGGCCCCGAGGGGCTCGACCTAGGATGAATGCAAGGCCTGAGTTGTTTGGTGCCTGGCCTAAACCACAGCCAGACCTGAGTGAGCTATTAACACCACCCAAGTTTAAGGCCCCGATCCTAGATGCCAAGGGAATTGGCCCAGCCTTCTTCCCCACTGAGTTCATCCTGAAGCTGGAAGGACAACCCATTAAGCTAGGAGGAAATCTGTATAATTAATTTCCACGTTATGAGATTATTGGGAATCAAGGACTTGAGTGTGTGGCTCAGCTCTTACCTCAGGAGAGTAAGCTGACACCAGGGGACTCAACTGAGAGGCAAATGAAAAAAACGTCCACACAACCGCTCCTTGATAGAGAACAATCCTGAGAAAACGCCAAGAGTCCAGCCAGCCCAACCTGTCTGGGAAAATGTCTCTCTCCCCCCAGCCCCTGAGAACACCTTGAAGTTCTGAGATCCTAGATATAAGATCTATAAGCAAACTGTTGTAAGTACTCATTTAAAAGACTGCCTTCCTTACTCGAGTCCCACTGACTATGTCTACGCTGGTTAATTCCTGCACTCTTCCCTCTCCTCATTCAAAAGGGAAATAAACATACATTTAACTGACTTAACAAATTCCCCAGTTCCATCATTCTACCCCACTTCCCACCCCAGGAAGGATGGAAAGAATACATACACTCTAGTCAGGACTGTGGGCAAACAGGTAAGGACAGAAAAGTGACCTTGCCCTTTAGGGGCTAGTAGTCTAGTGGCGGCAAATGCAGGTACACAAATAATTACAAACCCCTGATTAAAGGAGAAGAAACATTGTAGCCCTTTAGAAAGGCTGCAGCCCTTCATCTGCATCCTACTCCCCACAGTTCAGTTTAGCCCAACCCTGGTCTCCCTTTAGGCACCAGACAGTTTGGGAATGTGACAAGGAGAGAAATGAATTTATTCAGCGAATATTTATTGAGCCTGTACTATTTTCTGCCAGGGATCCTGCCAGACCTGACACTTCAGCCTCTGTGGGGGGGGGGGGGGGGGGGGGGGGGGGGCTGATGCATGGGTGGTGGTGGTGGTGGTGATGGTGCAGTGGAGAACTAGAATGGCAGGTTTGGGACCCTAAGTCCAGATTTGAATGTTACCACTGCTATGGTACTTGTTCAGATGTTTCAAAGGCCATGAAACACACGCCTGCGTCTCTGGGCCCGCCCCTCTCAGAAGCTCCTCTGGCAGAGGCCCAAGTCCCTTGTGGTTGTTGGGGTGTGGGAGCTGCTAGTCGTAGCAGCTCGATTTGTCCCAAGGGCCAGTAGGCGCTTCCTCCTTTTATCATTTGGCAGTAACCTTCTGTTAACGTCAGCATTCCTCAGTAGACTGTGAGATCCCTGAGGGCAGGGCTGCAGTCCAGTCCCTGCACCTAGCACAGGCCTGGCATTCCGCGGGCGCTCAGTAAGTGCCAGGTGAATGACACCTTGTGCATCTTTCCTGAAGCATTCCCCGAAGGCACACTTGTGGAATGCCCGAGGCAACGCGCCTGGCTCCTTCCCTCCCCGTCGGGTACATCTTATCCGTGAGTCTTCAGGCGTCTGTCTGCCCGCCAAGGCAGGGGGGGTAGCGTTTCCGGCTTGAGGACTACAAGCTCCTAGGAGGGGCTACTCCCGATCGTGCCCTAAGGCTGCAAAAGAAAGACCTGTCGTCCTGGGCTCCAGCGACAGCCGCCCAAAGCGAGCGACGGCAAGGCCTTCCGGGTCTGGAGGAGAAACGCGCCTCCGCCATTAAAGGGTCCTGTCCCTGACTTGGGGGCCCTACCCCGAGATGCGAGGTCCGGAGGCCGCAGCCTTATAGCACCCACCTCTGCCCGGGCCGTTTCGGCTGCCGGACTCTGTGGCCTCGGCCGCAACCAGCGCCGCCATCACCAGCTGCCCACGCTGGGAACAAAAAGACAGCGCTAGAAGAACGAGGAGAGCGCAGACAGTGCGATCGATCGCCGATCGGCCAGCGAGGGGCGGGGATTTGCGGGGCGGGGACCGTGAAGGAGAAAGATAGGGGTGGGGCTAGAGTGGGCCCCCAGGTCAGCCGGGAAGGTGGAGATTCTCGGGAGCCCCTAGTGGTCCCCGGCCACAGCGGTTGCGTTCTCCCAGCGACCCTGTCCCCTCCTCCCCGTCCGGGCAGCTTGAACCTGGTTCTCCCCGACAAGTGCCCTCCTATTTGCCGACTCCCTACCCCAGTTCTGCGAGCGGAGTCTTGTAAATGGAGACACCACAGGGTCCTCCTTCAGCTCCCCTCACTCTCTCCCCTCCTGATAAGACCTGGATGCCTATGGGTGGGGCCGCATTCCCTGCCTCAGAGGACCTCATTGCTCGGACAGGACAGAACTCAGCACCCACCGAGCCAGTTCCAAGTTGAGTCTTGGTGCCGGTTTCCGGAGCGCTGGGTTGCACTTAACGCCTTTAGAACCGACAGTGTGGAAGGTTCACCTGTGATAAACTGCTACCAGGGGAAGGCCCCCAGCCTGAAGGTGCTTTCCTGGGAGAGTGGGGAAGTCTAAGGACTCGACTGCCTAAACCTTCGGGATTCTGGCCAACGTTTGCCCTGCCTAGGCTGCCCCTCAGGCCTAGGAAGCCTCTCTCCTCATCAGTGGCATAAGCTTCTGGAATCTCAAAGAGAAGGCAGGGTAGCCAGTGAGACAGCCTTGATATTTGGAAGAGCAGAGTACCTGCAGGACTGGCTTTCAGCAAGGTCTGCCCCATAGAGCAATCGTCCCCCAGGACCGTTTGCCCACGCAGCCCTCTGGCACCATCTTCCTCTCTGCTCTCTATGTGAGCACAGCTGGCCCTTTAAGACGCTCTGTGGCCTCGGGCTCCCCTGGAGGCCCTCCCTGCTTGGAAACTCCTAATTAAGGTGCAGGGAGAAGTGAAAAACTAGCAGCCGGGCACAGGCTCTGCCTGGGAGACTGCCCAGAGAGGAGAGCTGGCTGGGCAGGATGGGAATGAGCAGCCAAGGGGAGGACCAGAAGGGGTCAGTGCTCTGCCCCTCAGACCACCAACTGATGCTCTTAGGACAATCACAGCTTTGGACAGGAATGTGGCCAACGTGGGTCCCAGGAACACCCCATCAGCTTGATAAGAGTCCAGGCTGCACTTTCCCATTCCCTCAGGTTCTCTGGACCCCCAGGGTGTAGGATCTCAATTCCAGGGACCCCGTGAGTCCAGCCCCTCCCCATTCAGGACACTAAGGCCCAGCCTGCGGGCAGCTTCAGCTCTGGCTGCGCTGTGAGTTCCAAGGGGGAAAAATTGGCTCCAGCAGAGTAATGGCTTCTCCCTAGCAGGCCCCGTATCCCTTAGGGCCTTTCCCTAGGCAGAGGTGGGCCCACTGGTGATAGAAGTCCCCCATCCTTTTACAACACTGCCTCACAGCCCCTGTCCTAAATGAGCTGCCCTGGCCCCCATTAGGAAATGAGCATGTGCCCCAAGACCCTGCAGTGCAGGACACTGGGGGCTGTTATTCAGCTTAAGCGGAGAACACCTCCATCTGTCCGTGGGGGTCTCCCTGCCAGAGTTACTCCGCAGTCTGAGTAATTACTGCCTGACAAGAAGGCGGGCACAGTGCTCCCCCAACATTAAACTACAACACCCACCCACGGTCGCCCCCACTCCCTGGCTGAACTCCAAAACAGCACCCAGCCAGAGGACTGAAATAACTCTGCTTCTCACACTCACGCCCAGCCCCAGCCAACTTTGCCTAAGATACTGGAGATTGTGGGGCAGGGGGTCATGGGGAGGCGGCTTGAGGAGGTGGGAGGAGGATCGGCACACCCTGATTCAGGCCCATACTTGGGCGCTGATCTGCTGTGAGATGCTGGTCAAGTTGTTCAACCTCGCTGACATTGGTTTACTGGTGGAGGGCCTCTGCAGCTCTCAGCATCATCGAGTTCAGCTAGTGTCTGCCTGGCGGAGCTCAGACGGGGTGGCTCAGTCCAGTTCTGCAGCTGGTGGAGGCTAAGAGAATACCTCACCTTCTTTTCCCACTACAAGATGGACCAATTTTTTTTTTAAGATTTTTTTTTTTGATGTGGAACATTTTTTTGTATAGATTTTATTTATTTATTTATGGCTGCGTTGGGTCTTCGTTGCTGCACTCGTGGTGCCCAGCCTTCTTATCGCGGTGGCTTCTCTTGTTGCAGAGCATGGGCTCTAGGCGCGCAGGCTTCAGTAGTTGTGGCTCAGGGGCTCTAGAGTGCAGGCTTAGTAATTGTGGCGCACAGGCTTAGTTGCTCCGCGGCATGTGGGGTCTTCCTGGACCAGGGCTCAAACCCATGTCCCCTGCATTGGCAGGAGGATTCTTAACCACTGTGCCACCAGGGAAGCCCTGATGTGGACCATTTTTAAAGTCTTTATTGAATTTGTTAAATATTGCCTCTGTTTCACATTTTGGCTTCCTGGCCAAGAGGCACGTGGGATCCCAGCTCTCCGACCAGGGATCGACTCGCACCGCCTGCATTGGAAAGTGAGCTCTTTCTTAACCACTGGACTGCCATGGTAGTTCCGGACCAATCTTCTTAGTCTTCAGGACAAGGTTACTCTCTCACCTCCAAGCATTTGCACATTCTTTCCTGCCTGGAATGGCCTTTCACCTTCTCAGCCTGATGAATTCAGCCCTCAAGACCAACCGGCATCTCTTCTGTGAAGCCTTTCTGGATGGTCTTCCCCCCCAGCCCCCTACAGAGCTAGCAGAGCACCCTCCCACACTCTGTATCTCTTCCTGTCACATTCTAGGATAGCTTGTGGGTCCTCCCCCACTGTGCCATAAACTACTGGAAGTCCAAGCCTAGGTGGTTAGCACAAACCCAGAGCCTCAGTGTGGTTGAACGCATGTATGGGTGAATGAATGATAAGGGCCTTCTTTTTGACCTTCTGATCATGACAAGTTTTTCTCCAAGGAATCACACTACTCACCCTCTCACTTCAATTAGATCTCTGCTTAGATGTCACCTGCTCGGAGCGGCTTTCCCTGATCTGCCCATATCAGCTGCAGAACACCACCTGGCTGTTTCTTCTTCCAAGCGCACCATCTCATCTGGACTTTCCTCAGTTGGTCCCTATTAACTGTAAACTCCACAAGGGCAGGGACCTTGCCTTTTTCATTGGCTGAATCCCCGGGGAATAGTAGTACTCTACAATGATAGACCCTCAATAAATGTGCCTTTAAAGAGTGACTTAGCCCACTCTTTTCCCCCTCCAGGACCCCTCTTATCCCAGGCCAGTAGGGGGTGCCGGCCTCCACCCAGGATTCATCTGGCCTGAACCTTCTCTAAGCTCAGCCCAACTGGTCCCCTGTGGGACCTGCTTTTTAGGCGGTGCCTCCTCCATTTTCCACGAAGCCCCGGGCGGGGTCTGTGTAGACTGAGGGAGAATAGAGCCCCCCCACCCTCCCAGGCGGAGATAGCTTGCCTGAGCCCCACATCAGTCTTTCCCTCTCTAGAATATGCAACTGGGCCTCCCCAATGCTTGCTGAGATGTGTAGACCAGCCAGGGGCACACCACACCACCCCTCAAAAAGGATAGTGTCCTGGGTCTCGGGATGCGATGCGGCTGGGTCTGCCGGAGCTATCCTGGGCAAGGAGGAGCCGTCGAGCCTCCGAGGAGGAAGAGGAGCCGGCCAGGGAGGAGATGGGCAGGGGTACAGACTTGTAATCGGGGGCTCTGGGCGGCGGTCCTCGCATCCCAGCCGGTGGGCAGAGCGCACGCTTCCAGCTGCCTCTCTCGGTGACCTCCATCCGCGAAGGGCGAGCGGGGGGTGGGGGTGGGGCGGCGGGTGCGAGCCCCGGGAAGCCCACGGGGCCCGGGAGGGGCTCTCGAGTGGCCCGACGACTGGCCCGGGGACTGGGGCAGGTACTTGGACGGCCGCAGGCCAAGGATCGTCCCCGGGTCGGGCGCAGCGAAAACACCTTGGGATGCGGCGCCGCACGGCTGAGCGCCGCTGCCCTGGGAATAGGACGGCGCTCAGCACCGCGAGCTGAGAGCACTTTCATAAATTTTGTATGGGAGGCGCTCCGTGAGCGGGGGCGGGGAGCGGAGAGAGAGAGGGAGGGAGCTAGCGAGCGGAGGAGGGAAGGAGGGAGGAGAGGTGGGGGAAGCCGGGGGGAGAAAGGGAGGCGCCCCGCTCCGCCGATCGCACGGTCCTGCAAACGCGCGCCGGGCGCTTTCCCCGGAGCTTGGCGGTGCGTGCGAGCGCCCTTCTGCAGCAACCGCGGCGGCGGCTGCGGCCCGAGGGGGCGGAAAGGAGGGGGCCGCGGCGGGGCGGCCGGGGGGCGGCGTCCCCCCTCAAAACCGCCTGCAAAGTGCTCTGGGCTGCAGAAGCAGGCCGCCAGCTCCGCGGAGCAAGCAGCTCGCCCCGGGGTTGCCGGGCAGCGCCACGGTCGCCGGTGGGCGCCGGTGCCCTCGGCGCGGGGCTCGGGCTCACCATGCCCCTGCGGGGCCGGGCCGCCGGGCACAAGCGGATCCCCGGCTTGCCCCCGCCTCGACGCGCTCGGATTAGCTGCAGCCAGCGCCCAAGGATTTGAATCCGGACCCTGGGAGGGAGCGCGCCTAGGCCGACCTCCGAGTGGCGGCCCCGCGGCCAACATGCTTCGCAAAGGTGAGTTGGAGCCGCAGGGGCAAGTTGGAGTTGGATACGCACGGGGCAGAACCGCGAGCCTGGGAGCCGCCCGAGAGCTGCCAGGCGCCGGGGCTCCGGGCCCGGGAAGCAGCTCTGGGCAGTCTGGCGGGCTTTGCGGGGACGCAACCGGCGAGGAAGTGCTGCTGGAGGAGCTCAGCCCCTGCCTGACTGGGGCCAGTACCGAGACACGGGATTTGCTCCCTGGATCAAGCGGCCAGGCCTAGGGTTCTGGCTCGGCGAGGTCATTTCGAGACCACAGTGAGCTGCCCCTGATGGAAGGGGCGCCGGCCTCTTGGGACCTTAGCTTTGCCAGTATAAAGTTTTGACTTGCAGGCTCCATCCCCTGCGCGGGCACACGCCGCCAGCTTCTGCCGCTTTGGCGGGGCCGGGTCCAACCTGCGCTCCGGTGCAGCTGGCGGTCAGTCACCGCGCGGCCCGACCGCTCACTCACTGCGCGTCCTGGTTCCCAGGTGGGGCCCGGACCCGGGCACCTTCCTTGTAGCCCCGCTTTGGTGGTCCTCAGCGGCGGGCTCTGGACACCCAGCGGCTGAGGGTTGGTGGCTAGCCCCTGCTGATCGGTTCCTCAAACTTTCCTTCTGCCTGGAGCGGAGGGATGCGAAGGCGGAGGCCGTGCCGGGAGCGAGCGCGGCCGGAGCCAGGCTCAACTTAAGAGACCGCGACCACCTCACGACGAGCCTTGGGCTTGTCGAGCTCATAGCTGAGCGCTGCAAAGTTGGCGCGGGCGCTGGGGAAGTCCCGCCGCGCCCCCACGTGGCTGCCGCGCCGGGAGCTGTCCCCAGGGCCCAGGGAGGGCAGGTGACCACGCCGTGAGCCCGCGGGCTCCGCCAACCGCTGCCCGGGCCTCTGCGTCTACCTCTCTCCCTTCCCAGGTCCGGGTGGGCTGCGGCGCCCCGTCGGGACCCCCTTGTCCCTGGCCCGGGCCGAGCGGCTGACGAGCCGCCGGCGCCTACGGCTGGCTGCCCGGGCCCTGCGGGAGCCTGCTGAGGCGGGTGCTCAGGTAGCGGAGGGGCCTGATCCTTGCGCTCCGCGCTCCAGCCTTAATCCGCCCCTGTTTCCATGGCAACAGACCGAGGTGTCGTAAGCACAGGATTCTGACCTCACAGTAGGATGGGGAAGGAGAAAATGGGCAGCGGGGAGGTGGCGGAGGAGGGGGAAGCAAAGCCCGGAGATGGGCAGGGAGGAGCAGATGTGGGGGTGATGGAAGAGACCCCATAAGCAGGTCGGACAGGTAGGTGAAGAAACCACGCCTGCGCTGGCAGCAGTAAAGGCGGTGTGGTGGTCCCGGCTGTCTCAGGCCGACCCAGGAGCCTCGGTTGCCCCACCGTGCCAATATCCACAAACTTGTGTGTAACTTGTGCCCTCCACGTGGGTCGGTGCAGTGCAGGGGGGAAACGCTGACTGCCTTTCACTGTGGGTGGGAAAAGTCTCTGCGGCTGGTTGGAGAAACCACTTCACGGATACACCCCAGTTCCTTTTCCTAGCAGAAAGGGACTAAAAGCCTTTTCAGCAACCAGCGGTGCTGGCCAGAGTGTGTCTGCACAGAGAGGATGCTTTTTTACACAGCTGAGCGCAGGCCGAGGTCTGGGCAGCCTGGGCCAGGAGCGTGCAAACTTGCCCCAGTGGGGAAGGCTTCCCAGGCAGTTTTAAAGGCCGCCATGTCTGGGCTGCAGGTCTGTGATGGAGATAATAGAGAGGAACTGACATCTCATCTCCCTTTTGGTCTTTTGTCTTTTGGCAGTTTACAGTTAAAAACGAGCCATGAAGCAGCCCACGCACTTTATTTATATGGTTTAAGTGCCCAGGGAGGCTTGAGCAGCCTCCAGGAGCCTTTTTCTCACATCCTTGCTAGCCAGAGGCCCAGCTTGGGATAAGTCCAATGCATTCTGGGGGCCGCTTCCCAGAGGGAGGCTCTTTACCTTGCCCAAGAGGTGGCCACTGGAGGCTTGGCAGTCACGTGTGTTTGCCACTTGGGCTATTTTTCCCTTCCTGCACAGCTTCTTTGGCAGGAGAGGTTCTACCAACCAAGGAGGCTTCCACCTGGATTGGCCTGAGGGAAGCAGAGCAGAGAAGTCTTTTGCTGGGCTGGGCTGGGCTGGGCTACAGTGGCCTGGAGCCTGCTGGTGGGACATGGTGTGGGCAAAGGACTTTTATTTGGGTCCTTTCCTGGGCAATTTTCTCCCTTGGCCCCTGATCCTGGTCCCCAGGACTGGTCTCTTTTGCACATACAGGCACACACACACACACACACACGCACACAGGCCACTCAGATTCTCTGTGTGGATTCTAGGTGTGTGCCCAGAGACAAAGATATGACTGGGGCTAGTGCCAAGAGAGGTGGCCCTTGAAGTTTCTGCTTCTCAAATTGTTCCCAAAGGCTCCCGGCAAAAATGTCATAGCATGGATTGAGATAGTTGTTGCAGTTTCCCTGCCTATCAGATGCAGAACCCTGTGTGGGGTCCTGGCTCTGAGGGAGTTTCATAGTTTAATTATGATTTGGAAAAGGGTTTGAAAGATGAAGAAAGAGTAGCCCTCCCTAGTTCCTGGAAGAAGAGGGGACCACGAGCCCTACCCATCCTGCAAAGAAACCCCAGAGGAGGAAGAAGGTGAGAGTAGGGATTGGACCACAAGGGCTGTCCCTCTGATTGCTGGTTGTCCTATTGCAGTTAACATGGTGCTGACCCCAGGCAGGACATTTTAGGAACTGGGGGTGCCCTACCTCTGTGAACCAGAATAGCCCTGCGTACTCAGTGGATCTTGCTGCTGACAGCACTGGTAGCTTTAGGCTTCAGCAGCTGCCCTGCTGGCTTTTCCATCTCCTGGCCTACCCCAGAAGAACCAGGGATATAAAAAGCAAATCTCTGGTCAGAGATGAGAGGTGGTCAGGGCAAGCGAGGCCCCGAGCCACCCAGCACCATCCAGGAAGGAAGGGCAGCCTGCTGGGGGTTTTGCTTTGCAAAAAGCGGCCTGCTTAAGGTCAGGATCTATGGTTTTCATTTTTAGAGCTATAAAAACAATGCAAATCAACAGCCTCTGGGCACATACAGAACCTTAAAGTTTTTGTCTTGTTGAGCAAGGAAATAGAGTGCTAAATAGGTTTTGTTAAGTGGCAGTCTAATTAATAATTTAAAATCTTGTAGCTGTCTTTCATTAGAATTTATCTGTACATCAACCACAAAATCTGTCAAACACACTGATTTATATAAGTTAATGCCATCCCTGCATAATTCAGCAAGAGCTAGATTAAGGCCTGCAACCCAGTAAGATGCATTTTGTTCTTTTGGTTTCCATAGCCTGATGGGCTGGCCTAGTGGCTAGACTGGGTCTCCTTTGTGGGAAGAAGGGAAGGTAGAGGGGCCGTGGGGTTGTCAGATGCTTGGTTGATTTGAATCCAGAGGTTCCCTAGGGAACCAGAGAGTCTCCATGTGGCCAGATGTAAGCAGGCTCTTCTTGGAGCTCTTAGTGACATGGCCCTCCTTAGCCCCAGTGGAGAAGGGAAGTGGAGAGTGTTCCATGGACAGCCAAGACACTCTCCGCTCTGCTAGAGAAAGTGTAGAGGGAAAATACAAGAGCCCTGTCTAGAGGGCTGAGATATGAGGCTTTTTAGCCCAAACCCAGGTACAGAAGCGGGATTTCAGTCTTCCCAGCCCAATTCTGTCCCGCTCACGTAATGCAGCCTAGTGAAACCAATGACACCAAGACAGTTTCCTGATTTAGGAGCTTCCGGACTTCTTTCCTCAAAGCTCCTGGTCCTTATGCCAGCAAAGAGAAGCCAATAGGAAGGATTTTAGGGGAGCACCAGGTCACCTCAATGGAGAGGAGAGGCAGAGTGAGTTGCTAAATAAAGTCCATGCATGCATTTTCTCACCAGGATCCAGAATAAAAGCAAGGAAAGCAGTGCAATGCTCCCCTTTTGTGAGCTCACACAATGTGGAAAATGTGTTTTGGTTCCATCTCTGTCATGCCAACACAGGGCCAACTCCTCACTGCAATTTCCAGGTCCATTTTCTATAGAGGAACTGTTCAGCGCTCAAAACTCCCAGCGTGGACATACTGGCTCCTTTACTGCAGGAATGAGCCTGAGTTTCTGGTCTCAGATTCAGGATACCAACCCCGACCCCCCTGGAGGGTTAAACAGCTCCGTTTTAGGAGACCAGGTGGATAACCAGAGCAAACAGTGGACTTGACGCCAGGAGAGGTTCTCGGCCAAGTTTGAAAAGAGGAAGTCTCATTAGGAAAAGGAAAAGACGGGGAAAAGGGTAGGTGTTTGCCCCCTGACCTGTGGCAGAGTTGGGACCGAGGAGGGTGAATGGGACCTTGTGGGAGGTGAATTCAACTCCAAGCTTTGGAGTCAGGGCCTGAGAAAGGACAGAGCAGAAGCTCACTCTCTGGAGATGAGAAGGAGGGGGCAGGCATCATGAAGGATGTCAAGAATGGATCTGTTTGGTACCATCTGCAGTGAAGTGGTGGTTAAGGTTAAAGCAGAGAGGAGATGACAGGGAGGGAACAGATGGCCGAGGAAGCAAAATAACTGGCGAAACGGGAACAGAGCCTCCAGGGACAGCAGAAGGCAGGACCTCCGTGCAGAGTACTGGAAGCAGCCCTTTCCTCGGGGTGCGCTGACCAGGCCACCCTGGGTAGAAGTGAGTCCGAGAGACGAGTGAGGCAGGCACCCCAGGGTGAGGGCTTCCTCAAGCCTTGGGAGAAGACCTAGCGAGACATTAACTCCCAGGCAAGGGGGCCCAGGAGCAGGGACCTTTGGATGTCGTTGAACTGGGGAGAAGAGGCACGGCTGATTTGGCACGGCATGTGGGTCTCAGAGCATACTTGGCCAAGCCTGCTGGGAGGAGGGATGGATGCGAGCTGGAAGTGGGCGTCAGGGAATGGACTGTTCTTCCCAGCCTGCCTTGAATCCGACTGCGCCAATCCCTGTCCGCATGCTGACGATAGCTGGTTATAAGTAGTGATGGGCCAGGCTGAGTGGACTTCATGCCTCACTTCATGCAATCTCCACAATCACCCATCAAGATCAGTGTGTGCTTGTCCCTGCTATCAAGATAAGGGAACCGAGGCACAGACAAATGAACTCCCTTGCCCTGGGTCACCCAGCTGGTACACTGAGTCAGGATACGATCCCAGGTTTTTCTGCCACCACGCTCTTTTCCATGCTCTCTTAACCTTTAAGCTCCACTGCCTCACATGCCCATCTGCCTTGATTTATATGACATTTGTTTTGCGAGGTGCCGGGCACTGCTGAATCACTTGTGCCTCGTTACAGAGTTCCCTGGTAGTTCCCATGCACTCCCCTTCTGGTGTTCATCCAGGAACATCTCTGGCTGGGACTTGGGGCTCCTGATACCCTGAACCCCTTTCTCATGTGTCCTGTCCACTTCCACACACACACTTTCTGTCTGAGGAGACACACCCCTCCCCTACTGTCTCCTGCTCTGGATTCTTCATTGCAGACAAGGATGAGACAGTGGGCCAGCACCAACCTGCCTGCTTTCATGCCCTTAAGAAAGGTGGAGCCATGGTTTATTTGGGGGCTGGGACTTCTCCATAGGTTGCTCTCCGTGGCTCCCCTTCCAGGCTGTCCTGGTGGACTGGTTAACAGAGCCACACCCCAAACTGGTCGGTGACTAGGGAGCAACAGCCTCTGGTGGTGGCAGTTAGGCTGGATGAGGGAGGTCCCTCCACCTGCACCTACCCCTCCTCCTTTGGAATGTTCCTTCACTCCTGAGGGCGCTCCCATGGTCCAGCCCTACCCTGTCAGCTGGGTGGTAATTGCAGAACTCAGAGCTGTCCTCCACAAGGGATTTCTCCTGCCCCCTTCTGGCCGCGGTTGCGTACCTGAGAGGCCCATTCTTCCTGCAGTTTGGAAAAGGAAAAAAAAAAGGCAGAGTCTAGCCGATCTCGCGGTGTAGAAGAGCAGATTCCCCCCTTGGAGCGAGGAGTGCCTCTCCTTCTCGGTGTGGGTGGGGCGGGGTGTCAGATCTAACAGATTCAGCGGGGTGCTTCCGAACCTGTGATTACTGTCTAATCAGTCAGTGAACTTGGGATCCGAAACTGCAAACAGACCCTGCTATGTGATTCAGAAGAGGTGCTGTGGAGGCCTCCGTGCCGACATAGCAAGAGGGTTGGCACAATACTCTGTGTGTGTGCAGAAACACACCTGGTGAGCGCGCAGCAGGCTCCGGGAGTGCACGCCAGAGGTCCACTGTGGCAAAGCTGAGCATCCCGAAAGCTCAGCTGTGGGCTCGGGAGCTTAGGTTGGCACTCCCACCCTGGGGCCTCTTGCATGATGTTGGCACCACGGGTGGCTGGTGAGCCACTCAGTGGGGGCCCCGGGAGTGGGCAGGCCAGCGCTCTGCATGCCACGTGTCGGGAACAAAGCTCAAACGGGTATATGGCTCACCCGCCCACGCAGGGGTGGGTGGGCACGACTCATCACATGTCTGCCAGGGGACAAACCACCGCAGCCCTTGGAGCCGAGGCCTCTTGGTAGCGTCCTGGGCTGATTCCAGAGGACAGTGGCACTGTGGTCGGGGTGGATCTGCAGGAAATGGAGCAAAAAAATTCTTCCCCAAGTCAGGAGAAGGGCTGAGTTACCAGCTCTCAGCCCACAGAGGTGGCATGAGAGTTACTTCTGCCTCTAAAATTGTCCTAGCAGAGTAGGCCATGTCTCTCTCTGGGCACCTGAGCCAACACGTCGTGAAGGGGGCTTTTACAGAGAGATTCATGAGGCCCTAGGGGGAAAACCGGCATTCTTCTTACAGTGATTTATTTATAGGGCGATTGGATGATGGGGAATGGAGACTAAGGTGCCTCCATTAGTGAGAAGCACGCAAGGCTTCCTGCATTTGACATTTCATGGGGCGACTCCTACCAGGGAGCTGCTTTTTCTTTTAGAAGGTTTTACCTTTAATGTTCTATTCGTGGGCTTGTCTGAGCAGGCTGGGAGGAGGAAGGAGCAGGCGGTACGGTGGGCTTCGGAGGAGGCGGGCCCGGGTAGGTCACGCAGTGGCCAGCGTGGGGCAGCCCGGGCAGGCTGGGCGGAGGGCGAGGGCTGTAGCATGCCGGCCACCTCCTCAGCCTGTGCTGCAGGCAGCACGTCTCACGGTGTTTACCCTCCTGTCTGTCTCTGTCTTCACCGGCCGCCAGGCTCTGCCTGTAGCAGCAGCTCTGTGCGACCCTGGCTTTGGCCTGGCTAAGACCCTTTTCTTCCTGGGGGCCCTGGGGCTCTGGAAAGGACCCCAAAATTGGAGTCCCAGGGCTGGGTTTGGTTCCGTCTCTGTGGCTGACTCACTAGGACCCTGGACACTGGGCCTCAGTTTCCCCATCTGTAATACGACTGGATTGACGGTTTGACAAATGTTTTTCGGCAGTAGAAGAGCTTCTTCAAATCATGTCCAGTGTTAGAGCCCAGAATACAGAGCAGATAGCGCAGGTGGCCCTGGTCAGAGCTGGCTTGAGGGACCTCCTCCTCTGGCCTTACTGCTACCCTAGCAGCTCCTCCAGTTTGGGGGCTGGGGTCCGCTGCCAGCAAGCAGTGCCGGCAGGAAGGCCACCGGCTGTGTCTCGTGCTGACATAGAGGACACCGCACTGCCCACGGGCCTGGGTTTGAGCTCTGTCTCGTGCAGCGGGGCTTGGACCCCTGGTGACCACTTAGCTGGGAGAAGCTGTCCATACTTGGAGTCTGCTTGCCCTCACCTCCCTCTCACCCCTCAAGGAGGACACATCAGCCGTCACTCCACTGTCACCTCTCTGGCTTGACGCTGACCCTACCAGACATTTTCCTTGTCTCACCTGACGTGGTGGCCTTTGACGCCGTCGGCCATAGTTTCCCTTGGCTTCCCCGATGGCCGCCCCCCTGGTCTTTCTCCTGCCTCTGTGGCTGCTCCTTATTAGCCAGCTTCACTACCTCCTGCCATCCTTCAATGTGGTGCCTCCCAGGCATTGCTCTGGGGGTGTCAGCTCAGCTCTGGGGCTGTCAGCTCGTCCACGGCTGTAGCGCCCATTAACTGACCCCCGCCCCCCAACATCCCATCTCCAGATGAGATGTTGCTTCTGACGTCCGGAGCCATCCAGCCAGCTGACCCCTCCCCCAGATGTCTCCACTGGCAGCCACACAGGCCCCTCAAACCCAGTGTGTGTGAAACCGTGCTCTTACTTCTACTCTGAGCTCTGAGCAAGCTCGCTCTTTCCCCATTTCTCCCATTTCAGCATTTGGCAGTACGATCCCTGCAGGTACTGTCAGCCTGAGAATTGGACCCACGAACGTCCCCCCTCACCCCACCCCTCCCCATTAATCTGAGATGTGCTGCCTGTTCTCCCTCAGCATCCTTCGTGCACCTCTTCTCCCTACCTCCACCCTAGCCTCGGCCACCATCCTCTCCCCAATCACACCAGTAGCCTCCCTGCCTCTACTCTTGCCTTCGCCCAATCCAGCCTTTACGTGGTGGCCAGATTCTACAATGCGGTGGGATCTTGTCCCTCCTTGTTTAAAAGACTTCAGTGATTCCTTTTCCTTCTGGGGATAGTCCAGACTTCCCAGCCTGGCTGTCAAGTCCTCCTCTCTTGCCCCACCTGCAGCCCCACCCTCTCCTCTCCCCACTCCCCACTTTGAACTCTGAGGTCCAGCTCTAATGAACTTCTTTCAATGCCTCGACTGAACTGTGCTCTCTGTCTGTCTCTAAGGATTTGCAACAAGCAGCTCCTGCTGCCTAGAACACTCTTCACTGCTCTCTTCCCCTTCACGCTCATCCTTCAGGACTCAGCTTACACATCACTTCTCTGGGAAACCTTCCTGCACCCCCTGGATTGGGGAGCCATCCTCGATGTCCCACCATATCCTTCCTGTACTTCTGGTCACAGTACTCTATTTCTTTTTTTAAATTTATTTCTGGCTGCATTGGGTCTTCATTGCTGCACGTGGGCTTTCTCTAGTTGCGGCGAGTGGGGGCTACTCTTCGTTGTGGTGCAGGGGCTTCTCATTGCAGGGGCTTCTCATTGCGGTGGCTTCTCGTTGCGGAGCACAGGCTCCAGGGTGTGTGGACTTCAGTAGTTGTGGCACGCAGGCTCAGTAGTTGTGGCTCATGGGCTCTAGAGTGCAGGCTCAGTAGTTGTGGTGCACGGGCTTAGTTGCTTTGCGGCATGTGGGATCTTCCCAGACCAGGGCTCAAACCCGTGTCCCCTGCACTGGCAGGCAGATTCTTAACCACTGTGCCATCAGGGAGGTCCCACTCAATCTATTTTATTGCAATTACCTTTATGTTATCTGCCTTCCCCACTGTATGGCAAGTTCCTTGAGGAGGCAGCTTACTCTTTACCCCGCCGCCCCTTCAGATCTGCTCTCCACCCTTCTCCAACCTGCTCTCTGTCCTGGGAGCTTGGTCTGTGGAACTTCAGCAATGAGCTCCCATGCCCTCTTGCTTCCAGCTGGGTTCAACCAATGGTGGGTCTCCGTGGGCTCTCTGTGTCCCTCCACCATAGGTCACCCAAAGGTTCTCCCAGAAGTATAGCCTGAGACAAGGATTCAAATGCACGTCTTTATTTGGGAGGGATCCTAGGAAACACTAGGAGACGAGTGGGGAAATGAGACAGAGAAGGGAAGAAGCCAATAACAGGTGTGTTATCATGGGCAACCAGAACTTAATCTCACTGGGGAACTTCAGATACAGTCTAGAACATGCACCTCAAAGTTCTCTCACTCCAAGGGGAGGGAGCTGGGGTATTTATACACAACTCCCATCCCTCACTGGCTAAGTGTACAGTTCCCCTGGAGAAAGCAAAGACAGCTTCCCTGCTAGACGAGGCCCTCAGGCAAAGGAATGCGGGTTCTGACAGTTGGAAGTCAGTCTGGTATATGTGAAAGGGTCAAAGCCCTCACAGCAGCTCTTTCTCCAGGCTCAGTAAGAGCTCCCTCTCCTCACTCAGCTCTGTGGGGAGGGGGCCTTAAAAGACATTATCTCTTAGGGTTTCCTTACCCACTCTTCTCATCTTTATTATGTACTCATCAAATTACTCAATCTGACAGTGCTCTGTTTTTCTTACCAGGACCTGACTAATACAGCGTCCTGCACAAAATAAAATGTAGCACAAGTGTGACACTGGGTAAAGAGTACTGAATCAATAACTAATGGCGTGTCTTTATGAGCTGACTGCCAATGTTGATTGAATGTTGATTACATGTTAATTGGAACACAAGGAACCTGGTACCAAAACCTAACTTTTAAATTGCTCTGCAACTGTAAGAAAAATTAAATCACGATAACCTAGGGCTTAAAAAAAAAAGAAAAGAAAAACAGAAACTTCGTATCAGGAACCAGGAGGAAACAGATTTTTTTTTTTAAGTGAGGAGTATGGAGAAAGGTGTCTCACGGTTTTCCCTGTACGATGCCTCATTAAGAGCAGAAAAGGCAGGTTGTATTAGTCCCAAGTTACAGATGAGAACACTGAGGCGCAGAGGGGCTACAGAGCTCATCTAGGGCCCAGGGCTGTTGCTGCCTCACCCTAGCCCTGTTCCATTCCTCTGTAGGCAGAGAAAGCTAACAGGCACAGAAAGACTGGGCAACTGGGCCACAGAGGACGTCCAGCAGGGCAGGAGCTATGTCGGGGAAAGAAACAGCACTCTCACTCAGAAAAGTTTAGGGCTGTACTTGGCAGATTTTTATGGAACAAAATTTGCACTATTGATTCCGTGGCAAATGAAAACCTCTCGTGGACATTCTGGGCTTCAGAGATCTGAAATGTTTAAATGAGGCAAAGCTGAGCTCAGGTGGTGCCTGGGGTGAGAAAACTCGGCCTCTTTTGCCTTCCCTCCCATCTGTGGAAATGCCTTTTACTTTGAACTACTTCCTCTCCTTGCAGGGAGGATGTTGCCCAAGCCTGCGGTTGATACAGCATCTCTGAGCAGGGAGAGAGGCGGGGACAGTTCACAGGGCCACGCTCAGGAAAACGCACCAACCGAAGGGGGAACTTTACCACCAAATCATGGGGCGGCAATTGGCCCTGAGGCTGCCTCAAGGTAGCAGTGGTATCGTCTTCCTGTGATTGGCCCACTGCCCCTGGTGGACTGGTATTTCTGCCTTCAGTGAACAAATGTGATGGCAGGGATTCGAGGTAGCTCATTGGAAATGGCGGGTTATTGCAAAGAGATGCATGACCTGGACTCCAGAAGCCTCCAGGAGAGGGGCTAGCTCTAGAAAGTAGCAACCTCTCTGTGGTCTCTCTCATGGCCTCTCCTTCCACCTAAGACAGCTACTCCTGCCCCCACCCCACTGTCTGCACCCATGGCTTTTCACCTCACACAAGGGCCAATATGGCCACCCAGGGCTGCTTACTCTTTTTTTTTTTTTTTTTTTGCGGTACACGGGCCTCTCACTGTTGTGGCCTCTCCCGTTGCGGAGCACAGGCTCCGGACGTGCAGGCTCAGCGGCCATGGCTCACGGGCCCAGCCGCCCCGTGGCATGTGGGATCTTCCCGGACGGGGGCACGAACCCATGTCCCCTGAATCGGCAGGCAGACTCTCAACCACTGCACCACCAGGGAAGCCTCTCCTTGGCTCTTAATGTGGTCCAGGCTGTAACCCTAGTACAAGATCAGAGATCAGTTCCATAAGCCCTTGCCTTTTACTCCTAAGCACAAAACATAGAACTTAGTTTTGTGTAAGGTCTTGCTTTTTTTCACCTGCTGCCTCATTTATACAGCAGCCTTCTCTCCCTAGAGTAACATTTTTGAACTTTGCAAATAATGCATACACGTGGCAGAAAACATTGGAAAACCACAGGTTGGCAAAAAGAAGAAAATCACTATAATCCCACAAGTCAAAGAGTGGGAACCCTCATCCCTCCCAGGGCATATGGTGCATCCTTCCTTCTAACCTTCTTTCCTACATTCATGCAAATGTGCCCTTGTTGCATTAACAGTAGATCTCAAACGCCTTTCTAGGGTGGTCATTCGAAACCTGTTTTAATGACCGCAGAATGTCCCTCGTCTGACTGCCCATCCTCTGGGTTGTGCGTGGAGACGGTTTCCCTCTTTTTTATGCCACAGCCCACACCTGTGCACATGCCTCGGCCCATGTGCTGTGTGGGCTTCTGGGCAGGGGAAGTCCTTCATAAGGTCTTCATAAGGAAGCCAGTGTGAGACGTCAGTGATGCCCCTTAGGTAGGTGAGCTTGACACTACCCCAAGTAGCAGACAGCAGGGTGCAAAGCCTTCTGGTTATTTGAGGAGGAAGAGGGTGTGTGTGGGGGTGGGGGGCAGAGACATGGTCTAGGTCTCCAGCGAAGGGGCCTGTGAGCACACCAGAGGGGGAAGATGTACAGAGGCATTAGCTTTCCTTGGAATCAGAGTGGCTTGTGGCACCAAAAACTCCTGAGGATGGAGCATGAGGAAGACCATGGGCCTGGCCTCTGATCCGGACCAGGGGATTTGGGTGAATTTGACAGATTTGCAGGCTCTTTGGTGCTAGAAGAGACCTTATAACTCAGCTGAGAAAACCAATGCCCAGAGAGCCGTGGTAGGTTGCCCAGCATCACACAGCATCGGGTTGGTGTGTTCCATACGATGTCCAAAGCATACTGGCTGATAAGATTGGTAACATGTCCCTTATCTGTCCAGGACCCCCATCGCCAGCCTCTCCCTGTACCTCTACTCCGGTGGAGCCCTCGTTGGTGGCCTCTGTGGCTGTGCTAGTGGCTGTCCTCACTCAGTGGAGGCTTTCTCCCACAAGAGGAGAGGGTCTGGTAGGGAGAGCTTATGCCAGGGGTCAGTGGCCGAGCCCTTCACCTCCAAGTGGGGATCTGGCCAGACCCAGATTCAAGTCCTGGGAATGACCTTATTTCTATGAACTTGATTTACTCCATCTGTAAAATGGGGCCACCAAGAGCACCTGTCTTGTAGGGTTGTGAAGCTTAAATGAGATGATGCTGATGACGTTCTTGGCACTTTACCATGACCCAGAATAGGAGTTCAACCAATGCGGCCTCAGTATTAGTAGCATGAGTGGTCACTTCCTGTGCTGTCGTTCCTGTGGGCCAGACCTGAGTGCCCTTTGAAGCTTTGCCTCTCTGTGTCCAGGGCTGAGTCTGTGTGAGTGGACAAAATGACATAGGCCAGCCCTGGCCAGGGGGAGGAGTCTCGGGACCAACAGGGATGGGTCACCTTTTTTGGGGAGGACTGGCTCTGTCCTGAACTCCCTGCCCCCTCTGCCTACAGTCAAGGAGAAGTTCCGTAAGGCAGTGCGGGGCTGGGGGGCGGGGGAGTTGGAAAGCATTCCCAAATGGTTTTCACTGGTTCGGGAAAGTAAGAAGAGGTTGAAAGCCTCCCCAGAAAACTGGGACATCATCCACCCACCACTGGCCCACAGCCCTGTCTTCTCCTCAGCTGCCTCTTCCTTCCCTCCAAAAACAGGGTCTCCCTGATCAGAAAGGAAAGCCTGGCCCCAGCCCAGTAACTCTGTCTCTTGGGCTGTGAAATGGACACTGCTTCTTGCCTGGTTCTCCTCAAACATTCCTGGTCTGCTCGGGTTTGTCTGCTGCCTCTGTATATAGAGATGAGTAGCTGAGAGCAAAGGCTGTGGAGCCAGATGGGCGGGAATCAGGGCCCTGCTCTGCCACTTACCAGCTGCCTGACCTTGGGCAGATGCTTTTAATTCTTTGGGCCTCAGTTTCTTCATCTGAGAAGTGGGGCCAATGCCATCTGCCTCTTGGGGTTCTGAGAACTCATGACAAGGTGGGTGTAAAGCACCTTCCTGGCAGGTAGCAAGGCCTCAGTGAAATGCTGCTGCTGTTCTGTCTTCATCATCCTGATCTGTTATCCAACAGCCCTGTACCAAGGCCTACTGTGTGCCAGGCTCTGTGAGGTCTTCAAGTACGAAAATGAATGCCATAGTCTGCTTCTCGGTGGCTTTGCCTTTTGGTCGTTTTCCTCACTGGAGATCCCTCTCTTTGTTTTTGTTTAGGGCCCCACCTTGCCCTGTTGCAGGATCCACAAGAAGAGGCTGGGGGTGTATACCTGCCTGCTGGGGAATCAGGCCTCAATGGGCCTTGGGACCCTGCAGGATGCCTTGGCATCTTTGCACCAAGCTGGTGATCTGCCCACTTTTCAACAGGCTGATACAGTCCTGGGGAGAGCAGGGTGTGTCTGGGGAGTTGGAAGTGCCCCTGGGCAAAGCCCTCAGAAGCCTGGGGCAAGAGCTGTCACCTCCCTCACAGAAGAAGTTGGAATCGATTTCTCTGTCTCCACTCCCTTGGAAAGAGCAGCAACATGGGAAGGGGCGGGGCGCGGGTACATTATTGGTTATTGGTGGGTTTGCCCTGAGAGAGCAGGGAGCGGGGGAGAAACAGCTGGGGCTACATGCCTGCCGGGGCCCAGCCCGAGCAGTCCCAGACGGGGACACAGATCCTTCCCTCCCACACCCTCTCCTCCACTGAGAAGGGGTCTGGCTCCTCCCTGTACCTGGGGTACAGAGGCTCCCTGGTCGCAGGCTCTGTTCGCCTCTCGGCTGTCCAGCCCGCTGGGAACTGGCCAGGGCATTTTTTACTAACAAGCTAGCCACACTACAAACATCACAATCTCAACAGAATTAACAAAAAGAAAAAAGGGAGACAGAGACAGAAAAGGGAAATAAAACAGTCCTTGCACAAATGCCACTGCAGTGTCTGCCAGGACCTAAGATCTGGTACTATCTATTTTTTAATAATTGAGGGTAATAAATATGTATTTCTTTCTCCTCACCACCCCCCATCCTCTGCGGCTTGTCAGCTCCCTGCGTCTCTCCTCTGATCAGACCAAGTCTTCCCCAAGCAAAAAAAAAAAAAAAAAAAATCCTTTAAGCAAAAAGGATTAAAGCCTTGAAAGTAGGTCTGCCTGAGCTAGGGACAGGAGGGGTGGGTGGGAGGTGGGCTGATCCCACAAGTCCCTGGTGGGGGCCTCAGGAGCAGAGGGCCATGCCGGCTCACTCCCTGCAGCCCATTGAGTTCCAGTCCCAGGCAGCCCAGCCCAGCCCTCCACTGGTCCCTGAGGAGGAGCTAACCTGAGAACCAGGGTCCCCCAGTCCCCCACAGTATAAGACGTAAGAAAGAGGGCTTTGGTTTCAGTTCCAGCTTGGCTTTGCAACCTGGCTTTGTGCTTTAGGGACCTGTGTGAACTTAGAGCGAGCCCCTGAACCTCAGTTTCTCCATCTGTAAAATGGGAATATGAATAGTACCTACCTCACAGAGGATGAAGTAAACTAAAGATAGCCCAGTGCCTAGCACATGGTAAATACAAAATAAAGATATTATTTTAATCCAATTCTTCTCAGACACAGAGAGAAGTCTGTACTCTCCCCCATCCCATGGCCTTCCACAGTTCTCAAGGGCCTGCCAGGCATGCCGGTTTTTCATGCGTCATTCCCAACACCCCATGAAGAGGGGGCTGAGACCGAGGCTGGGTGGTGCGATCAGAAGCCTGTCCCAAGGCCGGTGGATCAGTAGGTGATAGAACTGGAACTCAAAGTAGGACTTGCATCCTTTCCCCCACTTCTGATCCTGCCACCCTTTCCTCCACCCCATGCGGCTTCCTGACAGGGCACCCAATATCCCCAACTCTGGGTGCAGGAACCAAACCAGGAATCACCACAGGGAAGGTCTAACCCGGCCGGGAAGGGAGGGCCCGGCAGGGGCAGCTGTGGCTGCTGCTTAGCAGACCCGCCGTCCTCCGCCTGCAGCTCTGCTGAGGCAGGGACCGCG
The DNA here is from genome assembly GCF_005190385.1 of Monodon monoceros. NCBI lineage: Eukaryota > Metazoa > Chordata > Mammalia > Artiodactyla > Monodontidae > Monodon > Monodon monoceros. Next base: position 50,383,583 of record NW_021703786.1, read on the forward strand.
CCTGGCCCAAGTGGGCCTCCCTCCCTCCCAGCTGGGCACATGCACACAGCGCTGGCTGCAGGTGGCAGGCTGTGGGCCCTTGCGCCTACCCAGGCCCAGAGCCCCTGGCCGGCCCCAGTGCTCAGTGCTTGGCCACAGGGCCTCTAGGGCCCCCCTGCCCATTCCTGGGGACAGCCCTGCCCTGGCTGCTCTGGGCCCGAGGCAGGAGAGGAGACGCAAGGCCTTGAGGCCGGAGGGCAGGAAAAGCAGGGAGGGAGGTGGCTATTTATAGCCAGCTTTGCTTTTGTTCCTTTTCCAGCAATGCTCCTCTTGAAATAGGAGCAGGGCTGGAGGCTGCAGCTCTTCCCCAGCCGCCTGTAGTCAGTGCGCATGCGTGTGTGCCTGTGTGCCTGTGTGTGTGTGTGTAGGGGGGGACACATGTATAGGGATGGGGTGGCAGTGGACACTTCAGTGCAAGTGTGTGCAGGGATGGGATGAGGGGATGGTCAGCTCTGTGGGTATGTACGCCAACATGTATGGAGGTGGAGATGGGTGTTCTTTGTGAGTGAATATGTGTGTACTCGCATATACACATGCATGTATAGGGATGGGGCAGCTCTTTGTGTGTGTGTGTGTGTGTATGTGTTTATATTAGTGGGCGCACACATGACCCACTAATATAAGGGGTGGGTCAGCCACTCCTTAGTTGCTGTGTGCATGTATGTGGGCATGTGTACACATACATATGTAAAGATGGGATTGGAGTGGGCTGGGCACGTGTGTGTGTACCTGCCCGTGTAGAATGTGATGTGAGCAGCCTTTTAGGGTGGGTCTGTGTCCATGCAGCAGGATTGTTGGAGAGTAGTCACCCTGTGTGTGTGTGTGTCATAGTGTACATTCGAGTAGAGGGGTGGAAAGGGATGGCAGCTCTTATTGTGTGCACAGCCGACTATGCACTCCATGGACCCTGTCTACCCAGCACTCTGTGTCCCCAGCACACCTCTTCCGAGCAGGGAACAGTAAATGGATGACTAGGAAGGAGTTGTGTGTGTGCCCGTGTAAAGGGACTCCAGGGTCCTAGCCGGCTGCAGACGAGTGTGGCAAACCCGCCCATCCGGCAGGCATTTGAGAGCACTTTCGGAGTCCCCCTCGGTGCCCAGACTACTCGCTGTTCTCTCCACTTCTCCGAAGCCCGTCAGGCCGGTGGGCAGAGCGTGCCAGGGCGTTGGCGCGGCACAGCCTTAGGTAGAAAAGTGCGACCAGATGCCGGGCGAGCCTGGTGAGGAAAAGCCCGGGCTCTGGGGGCGCTCCTGGGTGTCCAGTCTGGCCCCCGCGTCTCCTTCTCTGCCTCCGATTTCACATCTGTGCAATGGGAGAGTGGAGCCGGCTCAGGGCTGCTGCTGGGATCAGAGGCGGGAGGACTAGAGGAGATGCGGTTTAGCACAGCCCAGGCGCTCCGGCAGCGGCCGATCAGGCTCGGGCTCGGAGGTCTGCCGGCAGGACGCAAGCGGGCGAGGGAGCGGGTTTCCGAGCGCGGGGCCCCTCCCGGCCCTCTGGCCTAGGCGCCCGCGGGGTGGGAAGCGTTTCCCGGGCGGCCCACAGCTCCCGCGCCGCAGCAGAGCGATAACCCAGATCTGTCAGCGCGGCCCAGCGGCTCCGTAGCAGAATCCCCGCCCCGGGAGGGGTCGGGCCAGGGGTACTCGGGTGCCGGCCAGCCCCGGAGGCTCAGTGGGGGGCGCGGGGCCCGAACCCAGCCCCAACCTCCGGGCCCCGCCTCGCCGGCAGCTCCGGACGGATGCTACAGCCCTCCGGCCCCTCCCCCAAAGGCCAAACAAAACATAGTAAATATTTAATCCGGGCCAGGGAGCCGAGAGGCCTCCCCGCCCCCTCCGCAGCCGTCTGGCTCCTCCGCCAGCCCCGTTCTCCTCGGTAATGAGGCAGGAGCAGCAGGGATCGATCGCGGCCCGGGCGGGCTGTGGCTGGGGGCCTGAGCGCTCGGGTGGCATCGCTGTTCGCCCCCCAACCCCCTCCGCGGCCCCAGACCCGGGAGGCCCGAGCCGACCGGGCGCCTGAGCTTGTGCAGGAAGGCCAGCGAGGAGGGTGCTGTCGCGCCCTTGCTTGCCCCCCGCACCCCCCCCGGCCCCCCATCCCCCCGTCTCAAGCCTGTGTGAGTTTGGGTCCCGGGGGAGGAGGCGGGGTGGAGGGGGTTCGGAGAGGAAGGAAACAGCCCGGGGGAAGGGGGCGGTGAGAGTGGGGAGAGAGTCCAATCCCTGCGGGTGCCTGAGCTCCTGCCCCCAGGCTCCACCAAGGCCCGGTGGTCCAAAGCCTGCAGGGACCTTGGGTGAGGCCTGGGTGGGGCAGGGACAGCCAGGTGGCCAGTTAGGAGAGGCTGGTGAGATATTTCTATGGTGCTGTACCCCTGGGCATTGCCTGGGAGGATACCTAGAGGACTGATGACATCCTTGCTGCTCATTCATTCATGCAGCAGTTCATTATTGAGCACCTACTATACGCTAGTCATAGGCTGCCAGGAAGGGGACACCCAGGTTGGGAGCCTGCAGAGAGATTGCGTTCCAAAGGAGGAAACAGTTAATGAGTAAACACATAAGGTGACTTCAGATAGCGGTTGAGTTTAGTGTAGAGAATAAACTGTAATGTGATATTGTGCTTGGCTGGGAGAGGACCAACTTTAGCTGGGGTGGAGAGGGAGCTAATGACCAAGGGTCGGGCCAAAAGCATCTCAGGCAGTTTACAGCAAGCGCAAAGGCCCAGAGGCAGAGATTGGTGTTCTAGGACTGGAAAGAAGGCCGGGGAGGCTGGACTGTAGTGAGTGGGGGAGAAGCAGGCAGTGGCAGATCCCGTAGGAGCTTTTGTAGGCCATAGGAGGAGTTTGGATTTTATTCTAAGTGCGGCGCAAAGGCATTAGAGGTATTAAGCAAAGGAACGGCATGATCTGATTTACATTTTTAAAAGCCTCCTCAGGCTGCAGTATGGAGAATAGAAGGTAGGGAGTTAAGGGTGGAGGCTGAGAGGCCAGACTGGGGGGGTGGGGTGCAGTGGCGCACAGGAGGGAGGCTGGTGTTCTGCCTGGTTTGGACAATGACTGTGAAGTGGCCATTAAGGCCTGTACAGCTGGTAGGGCCCCCCAGCAGCTGGAACAGCCTGTTCCTGGGCTCTTGGCTGGCCGAGTCCCGGGGTTGTCCCCACCCTGTCTCTCTGACCCAGACTCCACAGAGGGCTGCCCAGGAAGTTTTTTTAAGGAGCATTAGAAAATGTTGACATGTTTTTTGAAACAATTTCAGATCTGATATCTCTGCCAGATTGAGTTTGTAACCAGCTTTATGGTTTAAGCCTGCTGGGATTTCATGAAAGGTGTCTGCTGTTTACCCAGAACCATCGCATTGGAGAAAACGGCAAACAGACCTGCATTTCTATCTGATTTCACTTTTTCCCTTTTCTCATGAATTTAAGTGCTTGTGAAAAGCAAGGCTGATAAGGCAAAGCAGTGAGGCTCAAACCCTGAGGAGGGGTCTCAGAAGGAGCAGAGCAGAGGTTTATAAATAGAGCTGAGGAAAGTTAGGGGTGGCTGGCCTCCGCTCTGGCAGGCTGAGAGACACTCCCAGCCAGCAGCTAGCTCTCCGCAGGGGGGCACAGAGAGGGTAAGGGGAGGTGGGGAGAGCTGCTGTCCACCCCCAGCCTGGCCAAGATTTCTAGGCCATCTCCTGGTGTCCGGTGTCTTTACCGGTTTCCAGATCATTCAGACTCTGGCAACAATAAAAGGCTAAACGTCAGCTCCCGCTTGGAAAGCAGCGGTGACCTAACCTCGGAGATGGGTTCGGTGAGACAGACCCCAGCTTTCCTGGGAAAAGCCCGAGCGAGGAAACAGATCAAAAGGCAAACGGGAGCCAGCCCACGAAAGCGCCAGGAAAATCACCTTCCTCCCCTCCTCTGCCAGTGCACTTGGGACGAAGCCCCTTCTCCTGCCAGGAGGTCTGAGCCAGGATGGGGCAGGGCCCAGGGACTCTTATCACAGCCTTAGTGCTCCCTCTGCCTCCCCAAGGATTCTACGTTAGTGTTATCACCACCTGCCTAATAGGGTCCGCCTGTTGACCCAGCAGATGTTTCAGCCCGATGGGGGACATGCTGGCCCTGCAGCCTAGGAGGAGAAGATGTTCTGACAAATTTGGGTTAATGTGCCTTGTTCAGTCGCTCAAGCAACAGCTAGTTAAGTGCATGGGTTGCTTGGCCATACAGGCCATCTCTTACCAGTTGTACATGAGACCCACTTGAAGGTCAATCGATTTGAACCGGTTAGCAAGAGGATAAGGACTTGTGCATCCTGAACTGACTGTAGATCTTGCAGCAAGCCATCTAAGAGCGCTGCTACAGATACAGAGTGCCGGGCAGAACCAATGATGTGCTCTCTTGCCTGCTGGCACATGGTGCTTCCATCGATGGCAAGAGTCAGCCCCCTTGTCTCTGGGGTGAGCCTGCAAGGAGGAGAGCGAGGGAGGGCCAAGGTCTTGTCCTCCCAGAGCCAATTCTAGGCCCTCCTGCTTGTGGAGGCTCCCCTCCCCCACCTTCCTTTCACAGACACACAGTGAAAGCTCAGTGGGCTGAGTTCCATCCCTGTGGGATCAGGGCATCATCACAGGCTCCCTGTGAGCGGGGAACCCACACACTCCAGTTACAGAACCTGCACCCAGGGCCTTAGGAATATTAGCTGCCATCTTCGGAGGGGCTACATCATCTCATCTTTATAAGCCCCCTCTCCCCAACCCAAATAGGTATTATCCCCTTTCCTAGACAAGGATACTGAGGCTTGGAGGTGGGAAGCAGCTGGTCTGCTTGTGCTGCCCAAGTGATTTGAGCCCAGGCCTGGCTGCCTCTGGAAGCTAGGGCCTTTCCACTTGACTGCAGCCTTCTCATAGGTTAGGTAGGGGCAGGGGTTTCTTCGGAATTGTGGGCATAGGAGGAACAAGCTCACCAGCTGGCAGGAGAGGATGGAGTGGGCCCTTTGGTATTTTCTGGCCTGAGAACATCTGGGCAAATTCAGACTGTGGGAAGTGTTTGCCCTGCTTTTGTCCTAGGAGGGCTCAAGTGGGTGTCCTGTTGGGAGAGTTGGTGGGTCCATGGTAACAAAGTAGGCGTGGGCACGGGGGGACCCTGCTCTCTGCCTCCTGAGTCATCCCATCTCCAGCCCAGAATCCCTGGGCTCCTCTCTAAATATCCTCATAAAAGATGGAAGGAAGGCCACTCCATCCTCTCAAACTCTCACCCACCACTTTCCCCTCAATACCTTATCCTAGCACACAGTGTCTGTGAATTCCATCCAAGCAGGCCCTTCTCAGAGGCAGTACAACCTGCTTTTACCCCAAAGATTGGGAAATGTGATCCACGAGTGGGACGAGGGAGAAGTAAGGTAGACTTTTCTGCAAAGAGTTTTTGATTCTGTGTCCCCGAGAATGGGCCGAGTCAAAGGAGTCCTGGGGTCGGGGGTGGGAGCTGGGCAGGCTTTGCCGTTATTCCAGATCTGGTAGCTCACAACGGTTCATGGGAAATTGCCTCACCTCACAACGTTTTCCTCTTGATAGCGTTGGTGATGGTGAATCCTTGGCCACTGAGGGTGGGAGTGACTTTTTTCGAAAAGGCCGAGAGTAATTTGAAGCTGTGTATTATGAATAAATGAATGAGAAATTTGCAGAATGTGATTTTGTTTCGTTGTTGGAATTTTTTTTTTTTTTAGGTTGGAAACAAGCTGGCACTCAAGAATTGGGCCACTTTTCATACAAGAAAGTTCCAGAAGTGCTTTGAGTGATGGCAGTACCTTGAAACGGGGGTGTTGGGGGGGGGGGCTGGGGTCCGAAGCTGACTACTTTGGCAGAAGGACAGAGGAAGGGAATTGATGCTTTGTGGGGCACTACATGTGCAGACACTTATATACATTATCTCAACTGCCTGAAATCATTTTTGGAATAAGGCCAGTCTATAAAAAAAATTCATCAATAATCCATTATCTTGCTTACTCTTCACAGTAATCCTATTAGAACAAGTTCTTAGCCCATTTCACAGGTGAGGAAACTAAGGCTCAAGGAAGTTAAATGACTTCCCAAGGCCACAGAGCTTGTAAGTGTCAGGGTCAGGATTCAAACCCGGGTCTGACTGACCCCAAACTCAAGGCTCATTCCTTTCTGGATGTGTAAGTTCTGGTGTACCCACCGCCCTCCTCCCCACAATAACACACAGATTTAGTTTCATTATGTCAAGGTGACGTCATTTGGGCTACATTCACCACTTAAAAAAGAAAGCAGGTCATAAAGGAGTCATGTGCTAGGCCGAAATGCTGACTGTGTGTGGTGGCAGACGTCATCAGCAGGCGTCAGGGGATGCGTGGGTGACAATGGCAAGGCATGAAGTATGGTGTTTATTAGGTACTGGCAAAGGCTTGGGAGTTCCAGATGCCAAGCGGTGATAAGTGGAGACTGCCTGTCTCAGCTCCAAACGCTGAACAGGCTCCCAGGTCGGTGCCGTTGAGTCAACCGGACCCTTGAACAGACTGACCCTGGGAGCTTTCCTGACCACTGGCAAGACAGGCCCCCTCTGTCTTGCTCTCTTCCTCCCCTTCTTCCTCTTCTTCTTATCACTGTACCAGTGATAACTCATGCTGATGGAGCACTCCTTGTGTGCCAGGCATTGTGCTAAGCCTTACCATTAAACTTTGATCTTTCTGCATTTTTTTTTTTTTTTTTGGCCACGCCATGCGGCTTGTGGGATCTTAGTTCCCCCACCAGGGATCCAACCCATGCCCACAGCGGTGAAAGCGCACAGTCCTAACTACTGGACCACCCAGGATTTCCCTCTCTGCACATTCTTAACCTCCATCTGGAGGGGGTCTGCATACTCTTAGCTCCAAATGGGGTCCTCAGCCACGCAAGTTGGCTCCTCTGAATCCAGAGAAGAACTCTTTCCCTACGCGCAGTCCAGACCTTTCCTCTGACACGGCCACATGTCAGTCAGGGAACTGGGAGTTTGTGTGTGCAAGGAAGGAGGGCAGATTGAGGCCCGGGACACGCCATGTCCTCTCCTGGAGACACAGCTCCAACTGGACTTCTCCGACACAGTCAGTCACATCTATCTAAATATAGCAATTCCATTTCCAGGAATTTATTACGCATCCCCTTGCACCTGTGGTCAGAAATGCACATATAGGAGTGTGCATGTTATCACTGCTTATAATAGCAGAAACGGGAAACAACCTAAATGTCCATCGGTAGGGGATAGACTAAGTAGATTACAACAGCCTCATACAGTGGGATTCTGTGCTCCAAGGAATGGGTGACTCTGTAGCACTGATATGGGCTAGATGCCAAGATGCATTGCTAAGTGAAAAAGCTGTGGTAATATACTGCACTACCATTTGGATTTTAAAAAGAAAGATATGCTTGTATGTGATAGAAATTTTCTGGAAAGACACAAAAGAAACTGTTAACAGTGGGATGCCTCTGAAGAAAGACACTAGGGACTGGAGGTCTGGGAGAGGAAAGGAGATTTATTTTTCATTGTATTCCTTTTTGTGTTTTTTGAAAAAAAGTTTTTTCTTTTACTATGTGCATGCATTATCTTTTCGATTAAAAAGAAAGTGGGGGGGGTGGTTTAAAAACAAACAAATCCCCAGGCTTTTTCTGGCTTCTCAGGCTACTTTTTCTTCCCTGCCTGCAGCCAGGTCCTGCCGTCCTGACTCACAGGCCGCTTCTCAGCTCCATGCCCACCCCTCCCCAAGCATCCATTACCACCTCTCACAGGTACTTAAAACCTATCTCTTTGCCTTGAAATACAAATGCCTCTAATCTAGAGAGAAGGGTGAGCTTCATTGCAATTAGAGAACAGACAGAATTCAGCTGGCTCTGAGTTGCTCAATAAATGTTTGCTGAATTGAATCTGTGACTCGGTTGGTTACACCCAGCAAGGTACTGATTGTCTAAGGTCAGACATCTAAATCCCACATGGGTCAGCTCTCTGAATCCAGAGAGGGACTCTTTCCCTGCATTCATTCCAAACCCTTGCTCCGATGTGACCCAGTGGGGGCTTTACGTGTACACCATCTCTTCTCCTGGAGACACTCAGAGTGTCTTGAGGAAACAGGACAGAACAATGGTGTGATCCATGGGAAGGTCCAGCTCTAGAAAGATTCTGAGTCAGAAGAGCATCTGTAGTGGGCCCCAAAAGCTCCATGGTGACTTTTTTTTTTAAGTATTAGCCGTTTGATTTTATTCCAAGAACTGTTTATTTTGGCTGTGCTGGGTCTTAGTTGCGGCACGCGGGATCTTCGTTGGGGCATGCAGACTCCTTAGTTGTGGCATGCATGCAGGATCTAGTTCCCTGACCAGGAATCAAACCTGGGCCCCCTGCATTGGGAGTGTGGAGTCTTAGCCACTGGACCACCGGGGAAGTCCCCCAAGAAGTTTGTAATAGAGACAGAAAAAACGGAGTCCTCTGCGACCATGGCAGTAACTCACCTGTTTTTGTATATGTTCATCCTGAGGCTGGAAGACAACCATGTAGCAGGCGTTTGTAGGAGAAATTAAAGCTTCAGTAGTTGGTTGTTTCAGTGGACTACAAGGTTTCTTTTTATTGTTTATGTTATACATAACATAAAATGTATCATTTTAAGCATTTTTCAAGGGTGCCGTTTTGTAACATTAAGTACCTTCACATTGGTTTGCAACCCATAATGACCATTTTTAATGGGGCACAGTTGTTAAAAAGTAGAGAAAGCCTGAGAAACACTTCTTCACGGCCACTTGCTTTCTGCTTAAGGAGCGCATCCTTGCTCAGACTTGGTCTGTGTTCTACGCAAGTCCTCCAGATACCAGCTTCTGGAAGCGCCATCAAGGTGGATTCCTTCTCTGGTCTCTGGAATCATCCACAGGCATTGACAGTCCAGTAGAACACGGGGTGGGGGTGGGGGGGTTGTCATGGAAGTCTCTAGAAACAGAGATATAAGTACTATAGCTTGGTGACATTTCTCCTACTATTGCTTTTTTTTTCCTGTCTCAAAAATTCACTAGCCTAGAGGAAGGAGAGAGTATATATCCCTTGCCCATGACCACTGTCTCATTCTTGAAATGAAATCTGCCCCCAGCGGTTCTCTGGACTTGGCCAGTGTGTGATGCCCTGGACCTCTCTCAAGGCTGTGATCCAGCAGCTTGCCGCGAGCTCCACCTCCTTCACAGTACAGATTTTTTGTCCCCATAAGGGTTATTCTGATGAGGAAGTGTTTGCCTGTAGCACAGTGAGTCAGAAAGTTTGATGTGCCTTCCAAAAAAAACAAGCATCTATAATCTTTGGCCACATTAATAGACGTGTCCAAATCTAGGATACTGAGGGACCTGCTTTGCTGTCTGCTGAACACCACCTGAGTCACCCGCTCCCTCGTCATCTTCTACCAATCCAGCCCATCCCCTGCACATTGCTTAAATGTATCCCCTTCTCTCCATTTCCCCTGCTTCTACCATTTTAAATCAGGGTCCTGAATCTCTTGCTTGGACCATTGCAGTAGTCCCCTGATTGGTGTTCTAGCTTCTTCTCTTGTCTCCAGCTCCACACTGCAGACAGGTGATGTTGGGGAAAATGATCTGGTCATATCACTTTGATTGTTTAAAATCCTTCAGTGGCTTCCCACAGCTCTGGAAATAGAGGCCTCAGGTTTTCTTTGTTTTTGTTTTTCTGTTTTGTTTTGTTTTTCAGCTGCGCTGCGTGATATGCAGGCTCTTAGTTCCTTGATCAGGGATCCAACCGGCACCCCCTGCAGTGGAAACACAGAGTCTTAGCCATTGGACCGCCAGGGAGGCCTCAGTTTTTAACGGGGCTCTCGGGGCCTGGTGTAAGCTGGCCCCCCGCCTATGCCTCCGACCTCACCTCACACTACTTGCCTCTCTTACTGACTGATTTTCTATTCCTCACACGTGCCAGTCTCCCTCCTGGTCAGGGTCCTCCCACAAGTAGATTATACTGCCTGTGACGTGGCCTCCACCCCACACCCCTCACCTGGGTAATTCCTTCTCTTCCTTTAGAGCTCAGCTCAGATGACACTTCCTCAAGAAGTGGTCCTGAGCCCCCCAGACTACAACAGGTCCCCCAGTTATTGGCGCCTACAGCATCCAGCACTCATTCATTCATTCACTGAACAAACGTAATGACATCAGCCAAGTACCAGGCACCTTGGTGCTGAGGACACAGTGGTAAGCGAGACAGGCACAGCCCTGCTGCCATGGAGCTCACACCCTGGGTCGGGGGGCAAGTGTCAGGGATGAGAAAACAATGCCAGAGCTGAGGAGGACTGTGGAGGTGAAGGCACAGAAAGTTGGGGGTGGCAGTTTGGGATAAGGCACTCAGGGAAGCCTTGGGAGGAAGTGACATTGGTCAGACCCCGGTGGATGACGGAGGGAGTACATGGATGCTGGGGCAAGAGAGGGGCTGGGCTGAGGGAAAAACCAACACAAAGTCCATGAGGAGTGTGCCTGGGTTACTCCAGGAACAGTAAGGCGGCCCCAGTGGGCTGGGGCACAGGGACTGGGGGAAAGGAGGGGGCAGTGTGGTCAGATCACGCAGGGCCTTGTGGGCCACAGGGAGATTACTGAATTTTATCCTCAGTGTGATGAAGAGCCATAGAGGGGACTGGTTTACATTTTAAGAGGATTCATGTTTTGGGGAGATCACCCTGACTGCCACGTGGGGAAGAGACCAGGGGGAGAAGAGTGGTAGAGGACAGAAAGGTTAGGAGACATTGCGGGGCCCCAGAGAAGAGTGGCCACTTGGACTAGGGTGGTGTCTAGAAGTTGAATGGCTGTGTCATTAATTAACAGGGAGGATGTCTGCTTAGTGATTTTGTATCCCCAGCTCTCATCTGCACCTGGCACATATTATGTGCTCAGCAAATACCTGCTGAATGGTTGTGGACTATGAAGTAGTGAAGGTGCTGAAAACCTGGGTCATATTAGGAATTCCTTAAGGAATCATGAAGAGGAGATTAGGGGGAACTGTCTTCCGATGCGTCAAGGAGTTAGACTCAGAGGAAGAATCCAGGTGGAGTTTGGTGAGGCTTGGCCTGGACCGGTGGACCAGTGGCCTCCTGAGGAAGGCGTCAAGCAGTGGAGGCATAATGGTCTCCTGTCAGAGATGCTAGGGCCATCCTGCGTGGAAAGTACACATGTGCAGGCATGTCTGTGAACAAGAGTGTGCACACACACACACACACTGCAGGCAAATGCACACACTGTGGATTTTCTGGCCCTGGAATCACACTGCTTCAGAGCTAGAAAGACCCGTAGTAATGGTAGTGCCTGGTGAATTGAAGGTTGGGACACTGGTTAGAAATGCCAGAAACGCAAACTGTTGGAACAAAAAAGGAATCTCACAGGCTCATAAAACTGAAAGATTCATCTTCAGGTGTGGCTTGATCACACAGTGTCACCAGGACTTGGTTTCTTCTTCTCAGCTTCTTGGCATGGCTTCTCTTGCCTCGGCATCATGCTCGAAAGGCCCAGCAGCTCCAAGTTCATGCCCCCTCCCCCCAGAAACAGAAACTTTATCTTTCTGGGCCTGATGTCATCAACCTCGGTTTGGTCCTGAACCAGTCACTGAGGCCTGGGAATGTGTGCTGACTGGGTACTGTGTCCAGAAGGAGGGGACATGTTGTGGGTGGCCGAAAACCCACACGAGTTGCAGTCTACAGGTGGTTTGCTAAGGCTTTTTTCTTTTTCTACACCTGACTGTGTACTCAGGTACACAGGTACACAGACTTTGTCCTTCTTGTCTCCATGATAGCCCCTGAGGCACCCTGGTTGTCCTGTTCAGCCTCCTCATTTTGCAGGTGAGTAGGCTGAGGCTTAGCGACTTTCTCAAGGTCACACAGCTCAATTGCAACGGCGGCAGGATTGGCATCCGGGGATCACCTGCTGGGCAGACCCTGAGTCTGGGGTCAGCCTGCAAGATTTGAATCCTGGTTCCGCCATTTGCTAGCTGTGGCCCTGTATTGTTTTCCAAGGGCTGTCATAACAAATTGTTACAAATTGAGTGGCTGGGGAATTCCCTGGTGGTCCAGTGGTTAGGACTCAGCCCTTTCACTACCGGGGCCCTGGGTTCAATCCCTGGTCAGGGAACTAAGATCCCGAAAGCTGTGTGGTACGGCCAAAAAAAAAAAAAAAAAAAAAAAATTGAGTGGCCCAAAACAGCAGAAATTTATTCTCATGGTTCTGGAGGTCAGAAATCTGAAATTAAGGTGTTGGCAGGACCGTGCTCCCTCCAAAGGCTCTGGGGGACAGTCTGTTCCTTGCCAGCTTCCAGTGGTGGTTGGTATGCCTCGGGGCTATTCCGAGGCTTCTGTCTGTCTTCTCGAGGCTTCTGTCTTCTCTGTCCTCTCTTCTGTCTCTTATAACATTTGTCGTTAAATTTAGGCCCCATCTGGGTAATCCAGCATGATCTCATCTCAGGATCCTTAATTATATCTGCAAAGAATCTTTTTCCAAGTAAAGTCACATTTACAAGTTCCAGGGATTTAGATGTAGACATATATTTTGGGGGCCATTCATTTAATCCATGCCAGGGACCTTGGGCGTGTCACTTAACCTCTCTGAACCTCAATTTGTCATCTGTAAAGTGGGGATAATAGTATCACTTCATAGGGTTGTCTTGAGGATTAATATGAGATAATCCTTGTTGGGTCCTTCACAGAGGACCGAGCATGTAGTGCTCAGTAAATGTTAGTTATTATTATTCTGACCCCAGGTCCAGCCCGGTCTTCTTGTGGCCTTCTCTGAAGCGGCTTTCTTCACAGTTAGGCTTGACTCCCCTCCGCTAGGAGCAGTAGAGACAAGTCAAGTAGTTGGTGTCTTGGTGGAGACACTGTGGCCAAGTTTAAGCCAAGTGTCCCCCTGCTGGCCCCTCAGCTGGGGCCTGTTCTATTGTCCAGGTGTCCCCTTCCTGAGGCCTGCAGCTGAGAGGTGGGGTGGCCCGAGGAGGTCTCCTGTCAAACTCTCACCCTGGCTGCAGGAGGCTGACACGGAACCCTATGATTTAGAGTAATGGAATGTAAATTGCAGAGATTCCACGCTTCCCATTTGGTTGAGATCCCATCAGCATCTCACCCCCTTTCCCTGGGGCTCCTCCGGGTCTCATTTGGTGGATTCTGTCGGCAGAGCACCTCCACGGCGACCACGACGATGGCTTGCTTCCTACATCTATCACACCTGCACTGTGACAATGTAATTTTTATCTCTGGCTGTTTATTTCTGAAATGGAATGACTTGTAAATTCCAAGAGGAAAATATATCCCTGTGTGTGACAGAACCAGCCTGGGGCAATTAATCTGGGCTTTGAAGCTGGAAAGGCAAACCTGCCTGATGCTGTTCTGTGCATAAGTGTCCAGTAATCAACCATGGCCATTAATTGCACCCCCGCCCCCCGTCCCAGGAGGAATCAGGCCCAATAGGATTTGATCTAGCCGGATGGGAATGGGGTCCTCATTCTCCAACTGCTGGATGGCAAGCAGACCCCAGGGACAGAGAGTGGGAAGCAGGTTGCTTGAGGCCAAGAGGGGCAAGAGATGGAGGGAAAGACCCGTATTTCAAGGCCGAGTTGACAGTGGGTGTGAGAAGAAGGAGGAGACTAAGGGCATCATTGCGGCCATGGCAAAGGCACCGGCTTATGTGGACCAACAGATCCAGGTTCAAATCTGAGCCTCAACACTTACCATCACCTTTGGGTAGTTCTTTTACCCCCTCATCCCTACAGAGGGGTTTCTTAATCTGTAAAGTGGAGTAAAGAATATTTGCTCCAGGGCTTCCCTGGTGGCGCAGTGGTTAAGAATCCGCCTGCCAATGCAGGGGACACAGGTTCGAGCCCTGGTCCGGGAAGATCCCACAGGGCACGGAGCAACTAAGCCCGTGCACCACAACTACTGAGCCTGTGCTCTAGAGCCCGCAAGCCACAACTACTGAAGCCCACACGCCACAACTACTGAAACCTGCGTGCTACAGCTACTGAAGCCCGTGCGCCAAGAGCCCGTGCTCTGCAACAAGAGAAGCCACCGCAATAAGAAGCCCACGCACCGCAATGAAGAGTAGCCCCCGCTCGCCACAACTAGAGAAAGCCCACGCACAACAATGAAGACCCAACGCAGCCAAAAATAAATAAATAAATGCATACAATTAAAAAAAAAAAAAAAAGAATATTTGCTCCATAGGGTAACTGAGAAAATTAAACCAGCAACGTATGAAAAACGCTTGTTTCATGGAACGGGTGTGTTGTTGTTCTTTTCCCCCGAAGGCCTTGGGGCAGTGCTCAGGCCTGCAAAAGATGAAAGTCACAGAAATAATCAGAATTCTGGAAGGAGTCGGAAGGAATTTAGAGAACACCTAATGCAAAGTTCAGTAGAAGTTTGGGGAAGTGAAGAGACTTAGAAGCTGGGATAGAACCCAGTTTCCCGACGGTCACAATTGTACATCGTTACATCATGCTGCCTCCATTGCAGGGGCCTCAACCTGGTCCTCCCCGACTCCTACAGGGCCAACCAATGGGTCTTAGGGGCCATAACCCCCTACAAGGATATGCACTATTCTGAGTGGGGTGCATTTTAGTTCCTCGGGAGCTTCCATCAGATTCTCAAAAGGTTCCCGCATTCAAAAAGATTGAGGACTTTGTTGGACTCTGTGATATTGTGACTATTTGGGGGTGAAGGAGGGGTATTGCCCACCCCTCCCACTTGCAGTTGATCTATACACAGCCTCGATCGTGATCAAAATCTGACTGTGATCTGGTGGTTTCCTTGGCCTCAGAGCCCTGCCTGCCCTTCTCATTCTACCCTAGTTCTTGCTGTTCTTTCCCCAGAAAGCCAGCTTACACGTGCCAGCTGGGAGCAGGGTGTGGGTGGAGGGAGTTTGCAGGTTTTGACATTCTGCGCTTGTTCCAGATTTTGTGGAGCTTACACAATTTGGGGGTGCCCCTTTTTTGGAAAAGTATAACAAGTCATGAATACAGAATGAGGCGCAGGACCTTGGGACTGCTGTGGATGCTTTGTTAGTATCTCTGTAAATGGGCCTCTGCTGGTGTTGTTACCGGACAATTGTCCTCAGGAGAATGTGGGGTCTCAGCGTAGCTCAACCACCGAAAAGCCTCCCAGGGCCATTGCATCCCAGGGGCATTTGCCCAGTGTTCTGTATGCTGCTCTACTGGGTTAATATGGATCTGTGAAAAGACCAGCCTGCCCTCAAGGAGCTCCCAGAAAAAGGAGACCCAGTTTACTGGTAAATAATGACCCATCTGCCATGGCTCTCCCCTGCTTTCACTTTGCTGCCTACTGAGCAACCGCCTTCCCCACTGCCCCAGCTCAGCAAGTTGTGGGGCCTCCCTCACTCCACTTTCAGGGTTACCCAGCAGACTGGAGATATAAGGGGTTCTGTGTCCTATCTACTTCTGTGCAGGAAGAGGAGAGGACTGCCGGTAGGGAATCCATGGAGGGGTCCCGGTGTTTGTTGCACTGCTTCTTCCCATAGTTTCTGTCGAGACAAGCGGGGTATGATGCTTTGTCCAGGCCCAGGTTTGGGGCAGGTCCATCGGAAGATGGAGGGTTGGGGGCATGGAAGCTACCTCCATCCTTGCTGTATTCATTCGCCTAGTATTTGCACTGCACTGAGAATGTCATGGTGGGAAAGATGCTGTCAGCAGCAAGAGGCCGACCACAGAGGAACTGGATTTGCCTCTTGCTTTGCCACTTTGTACTTGTGGGTGGGTGTTGTGGAAGTCTCTGAACCTCTTTGAGCTTCCAGTTTGTCATCTAGAAGATGGATAATAACACCTGCCTTGCTGGAGTGTTGAGAAGGTTAGGGATATCATACGTGTAGGGCCAAGCACAGTGCTGACCCTGAGGTCAGTGGCTCTAAATTCTCACTTACTCTTATTATTTTGCAACAGCCATCCCTGCCCCTTGGAGTTTACACCCTTTTCTTTCTAGCACCCTGGCAAGTCTCCTTTTCTGCTGGGTCCTAGAGCTTCCTGGAAGAAGACTGGTCAAGGCCGAGGCATGGACGGATCTCCCAGGGCAGTGCCTTGGGCAGCGTTGGTTGCATCAAACTGGAGCAGGCCAAGCTGGAAGGGGGCAGTGACTCATGTGGGGCTAGGTCAGGATGGGCAGAAGAGGCAGCTGCAGGGATGAGGGAGGAACAACCCTTCTCCCTACCTTACCCTTCCAGCCCATTTTCCTAGTGTCTCTGGAAAGGCGGCGCTGAGCAAAGGGGAAACCAGGATTTTCATTTGTAGGTCTCCTAAGAGGTCAGTTTCTGGCTGGTACCTTGGGCAGGTGAGTCCCAGGAAGCTGCTGGCCACTTGCTGCCCGCTGTGACCACAGCCATTCCCTAGAGGGGTCACAAGAGGATCCTTTGGAGCACTTTGTCCCACCAGTGCCTCCCTGCCCTTCCTGCCCAATGTGGCTCCAGGAAGCAGCATAGATCAGGGACAGGGGTCGGTTCTGGCCCTCTGGGACACGCTGCTACCCTTCCGATAAGGATTTAAACAGGTTGCTGAGCAGGCCCACTAATTAATCTTTTGTTTATTTTTATTGTTTTGCTATGAAAGTAATACATGCCATCTGTGGAAATTTTGAGAAGTATAGAAAACTCTAAAGAAGCAGGAGAAAAAGCCCAGACACCAAAGCAGAGTCAAGCACGACTGTTAACATGCTAATATGTTGGCCGAAAAGCAGAAGCTTTTAAAAACCCCATGTAAACATCAGTGTCAAAGTCTGCCTGGGATTGCATGGAATTCATCTTTTTAAGAAAACACATCTGAGCCAAGTGCATTTGGAGTGCAGGGATTTGGAGGCACCCTCCACGCTGGGGAGTGCAGACAAAGTCTGGGTCTTCAGCCCCTGGGGTTCAGCAGGGCTTCCCGGGAGCCTCCCAGAAGGCTGGTTGTGGTTTTCCTCAGTCACAGAGATTTCCTTCTTCATATTCTTACCCGGCAGGAGCACCTTCACACTCAGCCTGCCCACCTGCCGCCTGTGGTGTGTGGAAGGCAGTAGAGGGTAGAGGATGGAAGAAAGGGGCCTGGGGGGGAGGGGGAGGGAAGGCGCTCTCCAAAGAGAAGGGCTACCCACCCAGCAAAAGTCTGGAGTCGGCTGGCCTGCTTCCTCCTTTTCTTTCCTGGTGGGGCTGGGGAGTGCCCAGCCCTGCTGAATTGCAAGTGAGCAACACCTGCCTTGGGAAGGTGAGTCCTTAGTGCAGGCTGCGGAGGACCCCATAGAGAATGCTACCTTAGAGGGAGGGTGAAAAGGCAGAGCCAGGATGGGGTGGAGTGCGGCAGGCAGAAATCCTGACTGCTCCCACCACCCGCCTCCTGACTCAGCATTCCTTTCTTTCTTTTTTTTTAAATTCTTTTTTTAGAGTGAATGATGTTATTTATTTATTGGCTGCGTTGGGTCTTTGCTGCTGTGCGCAGGCTTTCTCTGGTTGTGGCTCGCAGGCTCTAGAGCGCAGGCTCAGTAGTTGTGGCTCACAGGCTCTAGAGTGCAGGCTTCAGTAGTTGTGGTGCACGGGCTTAGTTGCTCCGCGGCATGTGGGATCTTCCCGGACCAGGGCTCGAACCCGTGTCCCCTGCATTGGCAGGCGGATTCTTAACCGCTGCGCCACCAGGGAAGCATTGAGCATCCCATGACTCAGCACTTCTTTAGGGCAGTTGTAAATGGTTCCAGGAGGCAGCAAGTGCAGGGGTGCTGGCTGGGAGAGGCCACCACATGGGGAGCAAGGTATCCCACCGGCCATCATGGGGACCCACCTCTTAGAGGCCACCTGCACGGGTTACTGAAGCGGGGTCGATGGGGGAGGATTGGAATGCCATGTGCTCTGAGTGGCAGTCTCCCCAGCAACTGTGACTTATGCCTGGTGGCAACAGCTTCCAGGCCCTAATGGAACTATTTATTTTTCTGAGATTGAGGGAAGAATTTGTCAAGCACCATGCTAAATGTTCTATGTGTACTACTTAATCTTCACAGCAGCCCTATAAAGTGGGTCCTGTTTTCTCCCCATTTTACAGATCAGCAAATTGAGAGGTTACATGACTTGCTCAGGCCTACACAGCCAGTCAGTCACTGGCTGGAGTTCAAATGCAGGCCTGCTTTCAGCCAGCCCTGTTGCCACTATTCCTGCTGGCCGTTGGTGTTGGGAGGTCGGCTGCAGAACCCACCTAGACAGCTGTTGCAGGAGTCCACAAAATCCCTGCTCTGAAGGATTCTGCTCCCTTAGCTCCTTCTCTGGGCACAGAAGAAAGTGTATTTATGTGCCAAAGGAGATCCCAGAGAGGGAGGTCCCACCCATTCTCATTCTCAGGTTTCTCTGAAATGCCGGGTGTGGGCAGGAGTGGGGTGCGAGGCCGGCTTGCAGGGGGTCAGGGCCCTTGGCTACTGATTCCGAAGCCAGTGACCCAACCCGGGCTAGAGACAGCAGTGGAGGCCGGAGCACGGGTGCCAGGACCTGGCAGCCGCCCAAACCGCGACCCCTAGAGGCCAGAGCGATTCTTCTCTCTCGGAGGGGGCAGGAGCGGGGCGGCAGGCGCGAGCGGAGGCGGGATGCGGGATGCGGGATGCGGGATGCGGGATGCGGGATGCGGG
>NW_021703786.1:50402229-50480831 GCF_005190385.1 Monodon monoceros
GCGGGATGCGGGATGCGGGATGCGGGATGCGGGATGCGGGATGCGGGATGCGGGATGCTGACGCGGCTGCTGGCCCTCTCCCCCACCGGCTCCCACCTGGGCCGGCCCGGAGGGCGCTGGTTGGCTCCCTGGGAGCGCCACTCGCCCAATCACACACCTGCACGGTTGCCAGGCAACTGGGACTGAGTTGTAACACCTCGGCTGCGGGAGCCAGGATGGTGTTTTTATTTTCCTGGCTGCTCCAAGTCTCCCCTTAGAAGTTGTAGAAAGATGGCATTCGGTTCACCTTCTCAAAGGGACCACACCCACCCTCCCAGTTCCCAGCCCTCAGCCCCCAGCCCGGCGGTCTTCCGTCAGACTGGCCCCAAGATTCCGGCGCCGTGGTTGACTCCTGGGGCCCAGGCCCTGCAGGGAGGCAGGCAGGCAAGGGGCCTCGGGAGCTCTTCACAGCGCCCTCATTTTGGGAAAGTCGTCCTCAGGGCAGCTGGGGACTTCCGCCTGAGACAACATGGCGGATCCAGGGAGGACCCCGAAAGTGGGGAAGAGCAGGCTCCAAGGTCGCTGGCTTCTGAACAACCTTGGGATGGCCTTGGGGTGGATGTGGGGCACGGCTTGGGTCTGCTTCTGGCTTTACACACAGATTATTATCTGGGTATTTCCCAAACTTCAGTTTCTGCCTGACACCTTCCCAGCGTCTCACCCGTCTGTGAGGCACCTGCACTTTTTCATTTGTTTTTTCTTCTGTATATTGACCCACTTTAGCTTAAATAAATATATTTAAATTGGAAACTTGATAACACCTCTGTAAATGGAGACAGTATCACTTGCCATAAAT
The DNA here is from genome assembly GCF_005190385.1 of Monodon monoceros. Classification (NCBI taxonomy): domain Eukaryota; kingdom Metazoa; phylum Chordata; class Mammalia; order Artiodactyla; family Monodontidae; genus Monodon; species Monodon monoceros. Next base: position 50,403,065 of record NW_021703786.1, read on the forward strand.
AGAAAGTAACTGCAGAAATAAACACAAAGAAACAAACTGTTATTAAATTTTAGCACATAGAGTCTGATCTGGGAAAGCCATAACGATAACAAAACAACTGCTTATTAAGTACTTACTCTGTGCTAGGCACTAGCTAAGAACTTTACATGGATTAGCTCTTTTGATCAGGTATTATTAATGTCCCCATTTCACAGATGGGGAAACTGAGGTTCAGAGAAGCTAAGGGCTTTGGCCAAGGGACACATAGACACTAAATTATGAACTAAGATTCAAAGCTGAGTCCCATCCAAAAGCTGGGCTTTCAACCATAGCCTGTGCTGTCTTTGCATGGTGACATCTCTGGTTCCCTGCCCTGGTAACTGGGTGGTGACCCTTTCCAGGACTGAGGCAATGCTTTGAGCCCCAGCTGCAGTATGTTTTTGCCTGGTGCCAGGAAATATAACCTGCTAGGTGCTCTTACGGTTAAACCACACATTCACCCAACAGCCCTATGAAGTATCTCATTTGATAGCTCAGGGAACTAAAGCTTGGGAGGCCAAGCCACCTGCCCAGAGTCGCACTGTTGCTGAGTGGCAGGGCCGGGATGTGGGTCCTGTCTCCCTGTGCAGCACTGACTCTATTTTGCACCTATTTGCAGCTCACTCAACTTCATGTAGAAAAAGGGATCTAATTCTTAGCAAACCCTACAGCAGAACTGAGCCTTCTCCCTCTCACAGGGAATCAAATCCCCACCTGGGGAGAGTTGGCATTTGTTGAGCCCAACCTAGGCTGTGGATAAACAGCTCCTCTGAGCTAGGTCTGATCTCTGGAACCGTGGCCTTCTATTGGTGGGTGAAGACCCCCCCAGGGCCAGCCCCTAGGCTTCGGGCCACCCCACACCTCAGCAAGACTCCTGCTCCATGGGCAGGGATGCTTGTTTGGCTTTCTTATCTGCGTCCCTTGAAACATAGTACATCATCCTCTATCGAAATGAGTGACTGCTGTTCTTACTTCAGAGCTGGCTCATTCTTACCTGGAAGAGAAAGAATAAGGGAGCCTTTGGAGAGAGAAGAAAATCATATGTTATTTTTAAAAAGCATTCTGAGTGAGTGCTGAATGGAGTTCAAGAAAATTGCCTTAAAGACCTGATCTCCCTGCGGATGGTGTTTCTCATGGCTCCCAAGTATCTGGAAACTTAATTGCACATTTGTATGGGCTACTGTTTTTTATTTCTTTCTGGTCTCAGAGGTGGGCTTTGAAGATTGTGCTCTCTCTGTAATGGTTTTCTTTATCTCAAATAAATTTTGCACACCTGCAAGGTAGAACGGCTTGAAAGAAATTGTGTCAGAATTGGCTCTCTATTTAATAAATCTGCAAATGAAGCAGGGTTCGGTGAGACGATGTGGTGTTAGCTCGCCCTGAGCCTCCTGTCACAGGGGTGCAGCCTTGTCCCACCCCCCAAAGGGGCTGCGCTGTCTGCGATGCTCTAGACTGCAGAGCTGCAGCCCACATCTTTGCTAAAACCCTTTCTCTACCCCAGGCTGAAAGGTGATGTGGGGGAAGACCCGTTTCTGTGTGGGTGTTTGGGGACTTTTAGGCCAGGATGCTAATAAGAAGCTTTTAGGTTAATTGTAGAACCACAGCTCCCCTCTGCTGGGGACTCCTCAAACCTCCCGCACCATATTTTCTCAAGGAACTAGAAGATTCATTTTGGGCTCAGAACCATGTGGGGAGCAAATTAAGGGTTAGACAATGCTTGGAGCTGACAGGAGTGCCAACACCCAGGGCAGTGGGGGACCCCAGACTTGTGCACAAACCCCTCCGGGCCTCTTTGGCCTACATCCCATGGAAATGTGGTAGGTGAAGGGCTAAATGCTTGGCCTCTGGAAGCAGACAAGCCTGGATTTGAGTGAGGGCTCTGCTGCTTTCCAGCCAGTGAAGCTGCTAGCCCTCCCCCCACCCCACCCCCATGCCTGGAGTCCGACTATTTGTCGACAACTGTGGCCTCCTGCCCAGCTGACAGGAGGCACTGGCAGGCGATCAGAGGCAGGGAGGAGAGTGCTTGCTGGGTATTTACTCCCCCCTCCCTACAAGCGGGCTCCATCTCTGACCGAATGTCTCAGCTCTTGTCAAGGGGCCCTCTTCATACAGCTTCTCTGTTCTAGGTTCTGATTTCCAATCCCCTCCCTCCCCTCTTCAGGCCGAAGTGTGGTGACACTGGTGGCTCCTTGCCTGTTATTTGCCATCCCTGAGGATTCCCTAGGCCCTGTCCACACCTTTGTCAATTGTCCCTTTATTAAACTGTCCTCAGAATAACCTAATGACACCTAATGGACACAGTGGTCCTGGACAAGTCATTTACCTCTTAGAGCTTTGGTTCCCTCACCTGTAAAATGAATTTTATTATTCAACTATTTGCTTGTGTGGTTGTAGTGAGTGCAAAGTGCTTGACCCAGGGCCTGGAAGACAGTAAACTTAGCCCTCAGGGACAGAAATGGTGTTGGGGGGCACTGGTCAGTCATCTCTGTCCTTGGGCCTATGGCAGTCTTACACCCTGCTTTCAGCTTTCCATCCATCAGCCGGGGCCTGCTGACCCGTGGCCTGGTTTGCGTGGAGGGCGCTAGGAGAGCAGAATCTCATGGAACTCAAGAAACTGATATTTCTTTTGTCCTGTTTGCTCCCGTAGAAGCTGTCCATCAGACCAATACATGCACATTCTTTGTAGTCTTTATTTATTGTTATCGGGAAACAAAGCAGCCACAGATTTCATGCAACATGGTGTCCCCTGAGAATGCAAAAGAAAGAAACAGATGATACCAGATATTCCTGCTGGAGATGCCAGGTGGGGGTGGGCCGTGGACTGGGTTCTAAAACTGTATTTCAGCAGCAGCTTCTCTGCGTAGAGGAAACACGTCGGGTCTAGGCAGCCCCTCTCTGGCCTGGGCCACTCTGGAGTCTGGTTCAGTCTTTGGGTTTGAGGATCCAGGACCCAAAAGCATAGCAGAAGAAATGGGCCTGGGGAGGAACCTGTGAACCGTTAGTGTTTATTCGAGTGTCTGTCTAGGAAGGTGAGAAAGACACAGAGGATGGGTCTCTGCTCTCAAGGGGATCACAGCTAAGTTGGGAAACTAGCACTTACTCAGGAAGTGATGAGAGCCCCAAGTGGGAGAGGGATAAGCAGGCACTAGTCCAAGGCAGCTCTGGGGAGAAAGAGCCTTGACCTTTGGGTGGGAACAGAGCACGGAGAGGGCCTTTCAGGGGAGGCCAGGTCAGAGTCAGGGTGGCCAGGCTGAGGCAGCTGGCCTGGAATTAGCCAGAAATCCGGGAGTGGAGCGGGGTAGGGCAGGGTGCATAGGGTGGGTCTGGCTTATTCAGAGTCTTCAAAGCCAGGTAGGGTACTTAGATCAGGAAGCAGGACTTTGAGAGCCCTTAGAGAAGGAATTCTTAACCCAGGATTCACAGGCAGCCTTCAGAGCATCTCAGAACCTCCTGAAACTGTATGGTGCGGTGGTTGGGAGGGTCTGGGCTTTGTCTTCAGACCTTCCTGCACTGAGTCCCAGTGTCACTTTTAGTTCCTCCTTAATCTTTTTGAGCCTTGGCTTTCTCATCTATAAAATGGAGCTAAATGGTAGTATTTAGCTTGCAGTACGTTTGGGGTCATAAATCCAGATAATGGACACATTGCCCTGCACACAGTCACCGGCACTCAGTATAGATCTCAGTAAAGGGCAGCTGTCATTGATACGCTGCAGAATTGTGAGTGATTTTACAGAGGCGCACTTCTCTAGGGAGAGGGTCTCCTACAGCTTTCATGAGATTCCCTAAGGGGACCCTGATTCAAAAAATGTTAAGCACCACTCACTGCTTGAGAGGTTTAAAAATAGCAGAATGTCAGGGAGCAGAGAGCACTGTTTATGTGAATGACACACGGCGGTGTGGACCTGGGCGCAGGGCTGCCGGTGTGGAGGCTTTCTGTTCATCTGCTGGGCACGCTATCGCTCCATCTGTTCATACCTGATCATCAAGACTTGCTGAGCCCTGACTCAGTCAAGCCCCTGCTAGATGCCGAGGCCCAGAGACCAAGAACAATGTCAGTGAGAAGGAAGATGTGTGGAAGCCAGGCTCCTAAGATGGCACCCGTGCCTGCTGCTCTCATGGCCTGGGAGTGTCCCTTCCCACGTGGAATCAGGCTGGTGGGCAGCTTGATCTAACCAGTCGGATGCAGTGGAAGTGTGCGCCCGACTGGTTGTGCCAGTTCCCGTCCCAAGCTCTTGAAGAAGGCCGTCATCCTCACTTTCCCAAGCCTGAGGAAGGTTTTGGGAGATCTGAGCCACAGTGTAAGAAGTCTGGATCCCCTGCTAGAGACATCACAGGCAGTGACCACATTGAGAGCAGAAGCCCCAAGACCATATGGAGAGGAAGAGAGGGGCTCAGGTGTCCCAGAATCTCAGTTCTGGGCCCAGATGACCCAGTGCCCTCTGCTATCTGTCTGCAAGCACACGAGAAACCCTGAGTGAGGACAACAGAAGAACCGTCCCACGGAGCCCATTCAGCCCCCTGAGCCACGATGTCATGAGGGAGATCATTTTGTTTTCAGTACTCACATCTGGAATAGTTTATTACACACATGGAAATAAATGGACCAACCGAATGAGGACATGTAAAGGCGGCTTATTCGGAGGTTGCTCTCCTCCATCACTTACATTTTGGCAGAGAGTCAAAGGCAGGCCGAGGAGTGGGAAAGTTTTAGAGTGGAAACAAGGGAAGGCTTCACCTGTGCCCTGATTGGCATGGGGAAGCTGGGGGCGGGCTAATTAGAAGTAGGGCATCCTCTGTGATTGGTTAGGGAGCATATTTGGTTTTCTGTGCTTGGCCCTAAGTTGTAAGTGGGGACAAGAATCGGGGAAGCTAATCAAGTTCTGACCATTTGTGACTGATTGTCACAGGGGTTACTGTTTGGCTTCCTGGACCATTCGCTAGAGAAGCAGTCAGATTTCCTACAAGTCTGAGTTGTCGCTAGCAGGCTGGCCTCTTGGGCTGGTTACTGTAGGTAAGGGGATGGTTTCCTGGGGTGGTTATGGCAGATTGAGAGTCAGAGTTTTGTTTTTCTCTGTGGTTTGGCATTGCCTATCTGTATCTTCAGTCTCTCACATGACAACAGATTCCTACATGCAAACTGACGATGGTGAAGCCGTGCGGAATGAACAGAGCATTCTAGGTGAGCCCAAAGCAGGGAGAATCCCACTTAGCTTGTGCCGAGTCTGAAGAACAGGTAAGAAGTGGCAGGCAGACGAGGGAAGGAGGGGCATTCCGGGTGGAGGGGACAGCACGACCCAAGGCCTGGAAATGGGAGAGACTGTGGCAGACACAAAAGGTTGGGCTGGTGACAGGAAGTGAATGTCGGCTTAGGACCCAGGGCACTGGACAGAGAAGGGCCACAGCCATTTGGAGTGATAGAGTCAGATGGAGAAGCTAGAGGGGAGAAAGAATGAAGGCAGGAGATTAGCGACGGGCAGCTGCACCCTCCGGAGGGAGTTTCGAAGGTGGAAGCTGCGGGACTTGGTGAACGGGACTCAAGGAAAGAGGAAAAGGCAGAGTCCGGGTTTTTTGCAGATGGAGGAGTCGGAGGTCACTGAGAAGGTGACCCAGGGAGAGGGGAGGAGGTTTGGAGGGGGCGATGTTTGTTCGGGGAAATGCTGACGATTTGGAAGAGTCTGGGCGACCCCAGGGCACATGCATGGAGCTCTTGGTGATTCGGTTTTGGAGCTAGGAGCGAGCTAAGAGGGGGATGGATTTGCATGGGTCATGGTGGCCCCCCAAGGACTGTGGGTAGTATGGGAAGAGGAAGAGTTGCCCGTGACAGGGGCTGAGAAGGAATGTCCATAGTAGACCTGATTGCAGTAGACCCCTGAGAGAGCTGTGTCAAGGAGATTGCGGGGCGGTAGGGAGGAGATTTCAAGGGGAACTTTGCCCCCAGGGGCAATTGCGTGAAGAGAGAGACCGGAAATGGTTGGGTTTGGGCAAAAGCAGGGAGTCTGTGCATGAGAAGCGGGTGGAATCCCAGGTGCAGCGGCCAGAAGGGAGAGGAAGTGGGCCAACTGCTTGGAGAGAGAGTTTTCAAGCGGTTTGCCTCTGACGTGCCTCTGACAGGAGAAGAGAGGCGGTCGCTGCAGGCGATTTGGGTTTGGCAGGTTTTGTTGTTCAGTGGGAGAGACTTGAGCGAGTCTATAGGCGGAGAGGGAGCAGTCGATAGTGGGGGCTCAGGGGTGGGGAAGTGGAGATGCCGGCGAGGGGGCACCCCAGGCAGGGAGGCAGCTGTCAGAAACCACGACCTCGGGCAGAATCAGGCTGCAGGTGGGGTTGCACCGACCCACACGGTGTTTTGTTTTTGGTTGAATTTGCTGCCAAACAATTGCATGTAAAAATCCTGATTCCCAGTCTCTGGGAAAATTGAATGACTTGGTAACCCAAAGGCCCCCCCTTCCCGCAGGGCAGCAGTGGCTGGAGCCTGGGCCTCTCCAGATGGGCCTGGCTTCCAGGTGGCCACCTGTACATCCTACCTGTTCATCTCACCCTTTTGTGTTTCCTCTTTGGCCGCCCGTGTAGGCCTTTGAATTGAAACCTTGGGGTGAGGAGAGGCAAGAAGGCAGGAGGCCTGACGTGGGAGGATGCTGATAAGATGGGGGGGTCAGGCCCAGAGGCCAAGGGTAGCGATTTGGGGAGACAGAGGATGGTTTGGAATGGCCACTGAGGAGAATGAGAGACGAAGCTGTGACGGCCGCAGGGGATGATGCTGGCGCAGCTGCATTTCTGGGATCAGCTAAGATTGTGAGTCAGGGACCTGCAGGTCCAACTTACATCCCTGGGTGATGGAATAGGTGCTGGAGGGAGGGGAGGGCACGAAGGAGGCTGCTCTGTCCTCCAGGAGCCTCCACACCTATCTCAGTGTCCTTTGGCTCTGTTGGTGGGTCAGGGTCATCCCCAAGACTCGGGGCCACACAGACAGGGCCCCAGAAGACAGCCTGCCCTCCTCTGTCCCAGGGATTCTCGCAGGCTGGGAGCATGCTGGGAAGCCCCACGTGGCACAGGAGGGACCCAGGTCCAGGAGAGCCCTGCGTTGAGAAGCTGGAATGCTCCCGAGACTGGGGGTCAGAACCATCTCCCATCCCTGCAGCAAGCCTTCAGGAAACACATCCCCCTCCTCACAGCTGTCCTCTCTTTGAAGTCTCTTCTGTCCGCACCTCTGTGGCTGGTTCTCTCAGTCACCCAGGGTGGGGCTTGCTCTCGACAGGAGAGGGGTGTCTCATCCCGGAGCCTCCCCAGGTAACAGCTCTCAGCACGCACCTCAAGAGTAAAACATCCCGTCCGCGCCCTCTGCGGGAATGCTCTCGTCTGCGTCTTATTGGGAATGGCGTGCGTGTGCACACATGTCACTGTATCACATAGAGCCGGAATGTAATTAGGCGATGTTGGGGAAAATTCCATCTCTCTCCTGGGAATACTGGAATAATGAGCCATCACGGAGGACCGAGGAGGCTGGTGGGGGCCTGCTGACCTGAGCCAAAGGCTCAGATCATTCATTAGCTCTGGAGGTGCTGCTGATTTGTTCCTCATCCCGGCTGCATAAACGAGCCGGCCGGTCCTGAGCAGGATGCCGGAGCTTTCGTGGAGAGCCTGAAAGGGCGCTCTGAGCTTTGAAGCAGGAAAGCGAGCAAGTCTTCCTTCCCTCTCTGGGGTTGGGGGAAGACGGAAGCCACAGCCCTCCACAGTGGCATGTGGCCATTTGATAAACCGAGTCCGGATGAGGGCGGAAAATCCTGGGGCAAAGGAGCCAGACTTTCTGGAGAGTGGGCTGTGCGAGTGGCTGGCGGAGCTGAGGGCAGGAAGGCCCACCGGGGCCCGGGGTCGGGCAGAGAGGGGCCCGGGGTCGTCACCAGGAGAGCCAACTGAGAGAGGCGCAGGCCAGCCCTGCCCTGAGCTAACTCCTCTGCACCCTGAGGGGCAGGCAGACCCACTCCGGGTGCTCCCAGCCCACCCTCCTCCTCCAGGTAAACGCGCTGGGTATCCCTGCTGAGAGCTCCTGAGGGGCATCGGAAAAGAGACAACAGTGAGACTGGGGTGGCCCCAGCCCCTCCTGCCCAGCAGTCCCACTAAGGCGCCCCCTGATCCATCAGGCTCCAGCTTGTCCCCACGTGGCGCCGCCCACGGCTCCCCATTACCTTACCCTGGCCTCCTCCTACCACCCCACACCCTCCCCGTTCCCAGGTGGGAACCTCCAATGGGCTTCTTCGGCCCCACTCCAGGCCTTCTTTCACCCACTGCCCAGACCCTTCTTCTGGTGGAACCTCATCAGTTTTTGGCACCAGAGCCCATGCCCTCCATGGGCACCTTGCTTTCTCGGCTCTCTCTCCTTACTCCTTTCTTCCATCTTCCTTTACTTCTCCTTCTTCTCTCTCTTTCCCCATCTCCTCTTCACCTTCTCAGGTCCACAGTATTGCAGGTTGGGATCTGCTACGCCATCTTTCCAGGGAGTTCTCTTTGCTCAGCTGTCTCCTGGGGCTCTCAAGTTCCTGGGCACACCCTTGCCATGCCCCTACCCTACCCCGGGGCTATGGTGAGCCCGCTGCCCCGTGAGAGCAGCCACTGCGTCTGTCCTGCCTGCAGCTGCGTCCACGTAGTACTGGACAGATGCCCAACCTGTGCTGGAAAAAGGAGTGGATGACAGCAAAGCCCTTGCCCTGCTTTCTGCTCTAGGCCACGGCCCTTCCTGGGGAGCTGTCTCTAGGGCGCATCCTTCTGTGGGGGAGTCACCGGCCTTCCAGCTGCTAATTTAGGGGAGCCTTTGAGTGGGTGTTGGGACTGGTTTCCTTCAAGAAGCAGCACCTTCTGGAGGGCCCCGCTCTGGCCCTCTTCCTGTTGCTTGCCTCCCCGAAAGGCAGGAGTCCATGGGATCCAGGAGATGTGCCCATCACTCGAGACTGGTTCTGTCCAGTAGAAACATGGGCCACGTGTAATATAAATTTTCTTGCAGCCACATTAAAAAAGTAAAAAGCAACAGGTGAAATTCATTTTTAAATGTTTTTATTAAACGCAATATCTTAAAAATATTACCATTTCAACATGTAATCAGTATAGCAAGCATTCTTTTTCATACTAAGTCTTTGAAATAGGCACTTTTCAAGGGTTCGGTAGCCACACGTGGGTAGTGGCTACTGTACCGAACAACACAGCTCTAGACCACAGTCTAGGTATTTGAGATCTCAGAATCCTCTGTCCAAATGGCCCCAGCCTGCTTCCAGGGCCTCTCTTCCCCATTAAGATTTCTAAGGGCAGATTCCACCTAGAAGCTTGCAGAGCAGGAAGGGCCAGGATATAGGCTTGCCTCCGAGAAGGGGGTGAGTTCCACCTGGATTTGTTCTTCTTCTTAGCTCAAAACCTGATCCTAGAGGCAGGGGTAATGGGAGCTATGGGGCACCAAGGGACAGAAAAGATTGGGCACAGCCCAGGGGCAGCAGGGGGGCCTTCGGGGTGGTGGGAGGTTGGGATCCGGCAGAGGCAGCCTGGACAGGCTCATCTGGCAGAAGGGAGAGAGGGTGGGAGCACCGCAGTCCACAGACAGGTTAATGGCTCCCGCCTTGCAAACAATTGAATTTGCCCTCCTGAGCCTCCTGGCTTTGGGGAAGGGCCTCTTCTCCCGGGAGCTCAGCTGGACTCCCAGAGCCACAGGGCCCGGGTCAGCTGGGCCTGATTCGATCAGGAGAAATGAAGGACATGAGGCCCACAGACAGCCCAGTGCTCAGAGGGGCCACTGGCTCAGCCCAGAAAGATAAGGCCGGGGAGGGCCTGTGGGGGGCCCAGGTCCGTCCTAGCTCTGCCTCCATCCTGGGGGCCCCCCATCCTTGAAGCACAGTTGAGAAGTGTCTGGAGTATACATCACCATCTCCTCCCACCTTCCCGTGTCTCTGAAAGGTGGCTGAGGATGACTCACAAGCAGAAAACTTGGAACCAGTCTGCTTTCCTCTGCATCTGCGCGGGTGTCCAGCACATGTTAGGTGGGGGGAGAAGAAACAAGTGAAAAAGACTCCATTCCTTCTTTACTCTCAGTACTTTGCCTCTTGTATCAAACCCAACTCCCAGACATATATTGTGGGAGGCTCTCTGTGGGAGAGCTAGTGAAACAGTTAGGGGACAGGGACTTCCCTGGTGGTGCAATGGTTAAGACCCTGTGCTTCCAATGCAGGGGGCCCGGGTTCGATCCCTGGTCAGGGAACTAGATCCCACATGCATGCTGCAACTAAGAGTCCGCATGCCACAACTAAGGAGCCCACGTGCTGCAACTAAGACCCAGTGCCACCAACCGACCAACCAACCAACCAAACAAACAAACAAACAAAACGGGGCAAATTGCAAACCAGAGGAGACATCATAGGACTCCAAATGGGACATGCTGTCTCATGCCTCCAGGCCTTTGACCATGCCGTTCCTTCCACCTGGATGCCCTCCTTCTTCCCCCTTGAAGGCCAGGGAAGATTCTACTTCCCCTTGGAGGCCACCTTCCCACTGTGACCCCTCCACTACCTCGCAGCACTGCTGGTTCCCACCCTCATCCATGTCTCTATAAGCATCTTCGAGGCTCCATCACGGGGCTGATGGTGCACTTGTTAACTCAATATGCAAATAATCATTGACCGCCTCCCAGGTGCCTGGCACTGTCCTGGGGGTTGGGACACCACAGGGAACAAGCAAACGAGGGGAAAGACAATGAACATGTAAACAAAAAATAAACAAGAGAGTTGAGTGCTAAGAGGGAAATAGAGTAGCCCGCTTCTGCAACCAAGAGTGATTGGGGGGTTCCCTGGTGGCGCAGTGGTTGAGAGTCGGCCTGCCGATGCAGGGGACGCGGGTTCGTGCCCCGGTCCGGGAGGATCTCACATGCCGCGGAGCGGCTGGGCCCGTGAGCCATGGCCGCTGAGCCTGTGCATCCGGAGCCTGTTTCTCCGCAACGGGAGAGGCCACAACAGTGAGAGGCCCGCGTACCGAAAAAAAAAAAAAAAGAGTGATTGGGGTGGGCAGCGGCATCTGCTTTAGACAAGGAGGTGATGCTGGAGCTGAGGCCTGAATGCTAAGAGGGAGGTGGTCCTGCAAGGGCCTGAGGCAGAGCGGTTCATGCAGGAACAGTCAGCACTAAAACTCCAAGGCAAACATACTGTATCATTACGTTTGTATGAAACATCCAGGATGAGTGAATCCAGAGAGATGGAAAGCAGATTGCTGATTGCCAGGGGCTGGATTGGGGGGAGGCAGATGGGTATGACGGCTGATGGGTACGGGGTTTCCCTTTGAGATGATGAAAATGTTCTAGAACTAGATAGTAGTGATGGTTGCACAACATTGCAAAGGTACTAAATGCCACTGAATCGTACACGTTAAAATGGCTCAAATTGGGAATTCCCTGGTGGTCCTGGTGGTTAGGACTCCGTGCTTCCACTGTAGGGCATGGGTTCGATCCCTGGAACTAAGATTCCGCATGCCATGCAGTGCGGCCCCAAAAAACCAAACTACCACGACCACCAACAACAAAAATAAAATGGCTCAAATGGTACATTTTATGTTCTGTGTATTTTCCCATAAAACCAAACAAAACAGCCAAGGCAAGAATGAGCTTGCTGTGGTCTAGGAACAGAAAGGCCAGTGTGGGGAAAATGGTAGAGGGTGGGGGAGGCGATGGGGGCCGGTCATGAGGATGTTATGGGTTGGTAAGAAGTTTGCATTTTATTCTAGTGCAGTGGGGGAGCCACTGGAAGTTTTCAAGCAGGAAAGGAACAAGACAGCACTTACCATTTTTAAAGATCCCGTGGCTGTGTGGGCCGTGGGTGGTGATGGGACCGAAATAAAAGCAGGGAGATCAGATGGGGAAGACACTGCTGTGGTCCAGAGGAGAGATGATGGTGACCTGGGACAGGGTGCGGGCCATGGGGATGGAGTGATGAGAACAGATTTAGGATTTATTTTGAAGGTAGAACCAACGGGACTTGACGGATTAAAGGAAAAGAAAATGAGGGAAAGGGAAGAATGGAGAATGCCATTTACCTTTTCAACTTGAGCAACTAAAAGGATGGAGTTGGCGTTTTACTGAGATGAGGAAGCCTGCGTGGGCAACACCTTTAGGGCACACAGAGTTTGAGCAGCTTGTTAGATACCCATGAGGCAATGTCAGGTGGGCCATTGGATGGGCTCGTCTGGAGTTCAGGACCGAGACAACCGTCTGATCTTCACCACCCCCACCCACACCCACACCCACCCCGTGGAGATGGTATTTAAAACCTGGCCCTGGGTGACCCCACCCCGGGGATTGGTATGGCATGGAAGAGAGAAGATCGCAGGGCTGTGCCTGGGGAATCAGGCTATGTAGAGATCAAGCCGAGGAAGAGCCCCCAGCACAGCAGACCAAGAAAAGCAGCCAGTAAGGCAGGAGAAAAAAACAGCTGAGCCCTATCTCTGAAGTGAAGGAAGTGTTTCCAGGAGGGAGGGCCAACACCATCCAGTGCTGCTAAGAGGATGAATAGATGAGGACAAAGGAGTTACCTTAGGATTTAGCGGTGTGATTAGAGGTCGGCCTCCCTGTGAGTCTGAGCGCCCAGCACATATTAGGTGCTTATTTAAAGGCTGGAGGACTTGAAATGAGCATGTTCTGCACTATGAGGCATAGATTGCCCAGAGCATAGGGGTTCGAGCTAGAAACCAGGTATTTATCAAGGGGAAATGGCTGAGGGGCATGGGCCACCAGGGAGCCATTGTCGCAGGGAGGCCGGGGGAGGCTGGGGAGCCCAAGGAGCACAGGATTCCGGTTCGCCCACTGGCACATTTTTTTTTTTTTTTTTTTTTTGCGGTACGCGGGCCTCTCACTGCTGTGGCCTCTCCCGTTGCGGAGCACAGGCTCCGGACGCGCAGGCTCAGCGGCCATGGCTCACGGGCCCAGCCGCTCCGCGGCATGTGGGATCCTCCCGGACCGGGGCACGAACCTGCGTCCCCTGCATCGGCAGGCGGACTCTCAACCACTGCGCCACCAGGGAAGCCCCACTGGCACATTTTGAGGAGGGCTTCCTTCCACTTCTTCTCCCCTTTTCCTCTCAGGAGGTGATTCATATTTCAATATATTCCAGCTGAAAAAGGATCCGATTTTGAGCAGGTGGTAAGTCAGTACACGGAAATTTGATATATTTTGACTAATGCAGTTTGAAATTTGAAAACTGCAGACAATTTTGTTCAGGATCCATTTTTATACCAACTCATTATTGGGGGAAAAATGCAAGATTTCAGGTTTCCGGGGGAGGATGTGTGAACCCAGGCCCGTCACCACTAAGCCCTACTACGTAGGTTTGACCTGGTCGGCTGGCCAGCCGACTGCCTACGACTGCTGCCTACTGCCTGCCTCAGCCGCCTGGCGTTCCGGAAATGCTTTCTTTAGCTACCCCCTTTCAAGCATCCCCCTGGGGTTACTAGTCCAATTTAACCTGACCTTCAGCCCCACCTCTGTTGCACCAGCTCCAGGAAATCCCCGGGGCGGGCACTTAAGACAAGTTTTGTGATACAGACGATGGTATTACACAGAATTTCCCCTTCCTTCCCCATCTGCCTTGTCCATTTCCCCAGCCTCATGAGTCTGAAGCTCAAGGAGAGGAAATAAATAATGAAGACAGGGGCAGGGCTGAAGTTGTTGTCCAGGGAGCAAGGACACAGTTTCTGGGAGGTGGGGTATCTGCCTTTTGTGGTGGGGGAGGGTCCCTGAGGGGGCAGCGGCCTCAAAGGAGAGAGAGCTCTCCCACCATCACTGGATGCCATATCCATGTTGGTCTGGATCCTGGCTGCACCGTCTTGGGTGAATCACTACACTTTGTTGAGCCTTATTTTTCCCACCTGTAAAATAGGGATATGAATACCTTCATGATAATTTGGGGAGAACATCCGATGCGTGTATGTGGATGCCCCCAGGATGGAACGTCTGGCACACAGGAGGGATTCAACACACGTTAATCTCCTTTGCTTCCCCACCCCAGAGGTCTCCTCTTCGTATGAGACGCACAGCTTTTGTCTCTTGAGTAGCTCACAACCTAGTTGGGAAGACAAAGAAAGGAAAGTGTCAAGTCTCTGAAAGACCCCATGGGTGGTGACTTTCTGGGTGCAGAACTTAAGGCTCTATGGGTTAACCTTTCTGGAAGGTGACTTATCATCTTGTGTCAAGAGGACTTGGACAGTGAATCTCTGATTAAGGGAAAGAGTGAAAAATTTGGATAAAGCTTTATGCATAAAGATGTTCATTCCAACATCATTTGGTTTTAATTTAACTACTTCTTAAAAGAATCTATAGGTACATTCACACGGTAATGAATCGAAAGTTCCTGACAGGTATACAGGTGAAGTTCCCCTCACCTAGTCCCTAAGCTTCCAGGAGAACCTCCCAGGAGGCAACTGATTTTATCAGTTTTGCCATGATAATTTAAAACAGTGAAAAATGAAAAACAATCTAAATGTTTCACAGATAAATAAATTATCTTCTCTCCATACACTAGGATACTAGCAGTCTCTAAAAACCATACCTGTTACCACACCTTCTTTTGTCACTTAACTGTGTGTTGTCTCTGGCCTCAGGCCCTCAGCACATGCTGTTTCCTCTGTCTGGAATCCTCAGCCATCCCACTGGAGTCCTTCTCAATCTTTAAACTCCCAGCCCTCTCACCCCCACCAGCTAGGGGAGCCTCCACAGTTCTCCCGGCTCCCTGGATCTCTCTCCCTGTACTCCTCCTTACAGGCTGTGCTTATATATGGATGTGGCCGTTTGACGAGTGTCTGTTTCCCCATCAGACCGTATTCTCTTGGAGGATGGGGTCAGTCTGTCTGCTGGGCTCCCTGTGGCTGCCTTAGAGCAGAACCTCACAGATGGAGGCACCTGGAGATCTGCTGAATGAATGAATAAGTTAAGCGGAAAAGGGAGGATACAGAGCTGCTTATATAGCATGATCCCAATTTTATTGCTTTAAATAAAATTTTTATTTACATTTTATATATCCCTACATAAATGAAGGAAGTCTCATAAGAAGGTACAGCGAGGCACTGTGGATGGTTGTCAAGGGTAATGGGATTGTGGTGATTTTTCCTTTTTAGTTCTATGCTTTTCACATTTTCCACAATTAGCAAGTATTACTTTAAAATTAAAACAAATGATCAAGAGTGACTTTAAAGAAAAACGTTGTGGTGGAAAATAGGGTTTGGGGACACTGGGAAGCCCATGCTACCTGGGCTAAAGCTCTCTGGATAAGGGTCAGAGGCTGGCATGTGCTGGTGGCTGGCCAGACTAGGGCCCCTGAAGAAAGTACGGGGCCATACCAACAGAGAGGAGGAAGTAGTTCAAGGCCTGGGACCTGAGATTCTCAGCTAAACTTGGCAGGGTATTTTTTTTTTTTTTTGCATGATTTATTTTTTTTATTAAATAGTAAAGGCAAGCATATATAAGGTAGAGCAAATGTGAAAGTTAACACGTCTGAGTCTGCTGCTCAGTTTAACACACAGATCCATTTGAAGCTTTCCCTGCCAAGTGTCTAAAGTAGCCAATCAAGACAGATTCTGCAAAAGGGTCAAGAGAGCAAGGTTTGTGAGGTGAGACCTGAAATGCCTGGTAAACTCAGTTATCCTCTGCATGAGGTCCCTACCCTGGGGTCCTCCAGCTGCTAAAACTTACTGTATATTATATATTGTATATGTTTACCCACTACAAGCCATCTCAGCTGACTAAAGCACCTGGTTTCCTTGCTTTTGGCTAGAATTACATCAGCTAAATCATTCATTCATTCACTCACCAGTTATGCACAGATAAGCTCCATGCACCAGGCCCCAATTGGACACCCCAGTAGTTCCACACCTCTGGTGGTGAAGCCAGGTGACTTGAGTGGGGAGTGCAGTGAGAGGGAAAGCACCGAGGAGGGTGGACGGTCTAACCCAGAAGGTAGGGTCTGGCCAATGTATTTCTACTCCCTGGGGGTGGGACAAATAGAAGTTGGTCTGAAAGTACAAACTTTCAGCTATAAGATGAATAAAGTCTGAGGATCTAAAATGTAACATGACTAATAGAGTTGACATGCTATGTTGTGTAATTAAAATTTTTAAGAGAGTAAACTTAGATGCTCTCATGAAATTATATATATTGTTTTATATATAATTTATGTTTGTATATAACACATATATAAACACACACATAATTATGATGTATGCTTCAAATATATTACAATTTTATTGGGCAGTTAGGTCTCAATAAAGTTGAAAAAAACCCACAAAAACACAGAAGGTAGGGTTTGTGGAGGCTTCCTGGAGCAGGTCCTGCGTGAGCCACCAAGTCATGCGGTTACCAGGTACATAAGGTACACTTCTTTGGTTGCAAGCTGGAGAAATCTAGTCTGGCTGACTAAAGCAGAAGAGGAACTCATTGGAAGGTATGTTAGTTAGGACACTTTGGCTGTAAGTAATTGAAAGCCCAACAAGAAGAGGATTTAATATGTCATATACCAAGAAGTTTGCAGATCCCAGGATTGGTGGACTCATTGGTTCCACAAGGTCATGATGGACCCAGGTTCTCTCCATCTTGGTGCTCCGTAGTCTTTGCCAAGGCACCATGCATTTCATCCTCACCCAGCCACACTCAGAGGCAGGAAAAGAAAACATCCCTTCCTTGTGTTTCTTTTGAAGAGGAGGACAAATTTTCCCAGAAGTCTCTCAGCAGATTCTCTTTGTGTCTTATTGGTCAGAATGGAGTCACATGCTCCTGTCTAAACCAATCACTGACAGTGGAGAAGAGGAATAAAGTCCCACTTCCTGGGCTGGGGAGAAGCCTGGCTCCTCTAGAGCGTGAGGCTGCCTGAGAGCTGAAGACAATGTGGATCCTGATAGCCAAGAAGAAGGGTGTTAGATGGACCTCTGCAGAAAGGAAATGGGACCCAAAGGAGAAGCTGAACAGCCCAGCTCTGGGGAGGGCAGGGACCAAGGTGGCCCTGGGGGTCTTAGTGGAAAGAACTCCTGGGGCAGTGTCCTCAGGACAGCCCCACCAGGGTGAAACAGTCGAATCACTCTGCTTCATGTTCAGGTTCAAATTCCTGAGGAGGCGTCTAATTGGCTGAGCCAGGGTTCATTGCCCTGCCTCCTAAATCACCTGCAATGAGGGAGGGGTGGTCCCCCCACCCCACCCCCAGGGAACTTAGGGTGCTGCTGCCACAAGACGGCAGGGAGAGGGGAGTGAGTTGGGGAGAGTGGGAATCAGGAGAGCAGGGCCAGACCATGGATGGGCTTGGGAGCCATGCTCAGCTGGAGGGACTTCACATTTGTGAGAATTCTTATTTGCAAGCAACAGACATCTGCCTTGGCTAATTTAAATAAAAGGCAAATTTATTTAAAAGATACTGGGTCATTCACAGAACCTCCCAGAGGGTTGGGGACTCCACAGGCAGGAACAATGTCCCAACTGAAGCAAAGACACCTCCAGCGGGCACCTCCAATGTTCCCGCCACAGTCCCTGCCCCCGCTGGCTCTGCCACTGCTGCCATCCCGGCAAGTGTGGATCCTGCTTGGGCCCCTGCTTATCTGCCTTACTAACTCCTAGCTCAGAAGTCTAGGGTAGCTGTGTCGAGGGGGCAGAGCCCAGGCGCTGGGCCCTGCCGGAGCTGCAAGGGAGGCTGGGAAAGTGAGGGATGGACCTTTTCAGCTTCCACAAGGAGGGAAGGCCTTATTTACAGAAACTGGGAGATCTCCCAAGTACAGGAAGCGGGTTTAGTGGCTGGGTGACTGGAAGGAGTGACAGATGTCCACAACGTACTATCCTGAAGGTATCTGGGGAGACTGTCAGCTCACGGAGGCCGGGAACTGGGTCTTTTGTCCCCAGAGCCCTCCTGACATGGTGCCTGGCCAGAGGAAAAGGGGTGGAGTAAATATTTACTGAGCTAATGTACTGTCAGCAGGGGAGTGACGTGAGCAGGCTTCATTGGAGGGGCCAGACAGCCCCAACTGTCCAGCTAGAGGCAAGGAGAACTTGGGCAGGGGCTGGGGCAGTGGGTGTGCAGACACTTTCTGTTTCATTGTCTCCACAGACCTCTCCTGTGACCGGGGTGGCTTGATTTCCTATCACACAGAGAGCCTGTTTCATTCTGTCTTCTTCCTCCTCAAACTCCCACCCTCTTCCCTACCTTCGCTCTCAGCTGATGACCCCCACTTACCTCCTGGAGAGAAGAGAAGCCCTCGGAGGCTAACTCATCGTCTCTTCTGCACATACCATCTTCCGTCCTGTTACAGCGCGGCAGGTGTTCCCTTGGAGCGCTGGATCTTTGTCTCTTTGGCCCTCTCACTCCTAATGCATCAGTTTTTCTCTCTCTTTCCTCCTGGATCATCCCCAGGAACATGCAAACAGATTCTAGTTTCTTCCATCTTAAAAAACAAACAACCTCCCTGGACCCCACGCCCCTCCAGGTCCTGCCCAGTCTCTCTGCTCCCTTCACAGCCAAGCTTCCCCCAGTGAGTGGCCTCTGGGTGCTCACAGATGTTGTTCCCTGAGTCCCCTGGGAGTGTTGTTTCCTATCCCACTGATGACAGGCTGGGCCCTGTGAGTGACTTTGACCAGCGAAGCATGAGCCCAAGTGATGTGCATCGCTGGAAACGAAAGCCTCGAAAGCTAGTCACTGGCCACGTCCTCTGTCCCCTCTGCCACGAGACCGGCAGTGTTCTGGGTGGAGACTGAGCTCTCCACCTGGGTCCCCGAGCAGAGCCTCAGCTGCCCCGCCTTAGCGAGAACCCAGTCTTTGTTGTTGTGAGCCGTGGAGACGCTGGGTCCCTTGTCCCATCAGCGTGCCCTAGCCTGTCCTGACTGATACGGTGCTATCTCCCCTCCTCGCCTCCCATTGACTCTTCATCCCACTCCAGCAAGCCTTCTGCCCCTACCTTTCTACCAGAAATGAACTTTCCAGCATCACCGATTCCCCCCATGTTGCCAGATCAACTGGACACTCCTCAGTCCTCCTGTAAACTCTCAGCCACTCTCATCACAGCTGATTCCTCCCTCCTCTGGAAACGCTCTTGGCTTCGGTCCCACCACGCTTCCCGGCTTTCCTCTGACCGCGTCGCCCGTTCCTTCTCCTTTACGTGCCTTCACAATCACTGTGTTGCCAGAGGCCTCAATCCTCTATCTTCTCTC
The DNA here is from genome assembly GCF_005190385.1 of Monodon monoceros. Lineage (NCBI taxonomy): Eukaryota > Metazoa > Chordata > Mammalia > Artiodactyla > Monodontidae > Monodon > Monodon monoceros. Next base: position 50,422,269 of record NW_021703786.1, read on the forward strand.
TCTCTCTCTCTCTCTCTCTCTTTTTTTTTGGCCGCGCCGTGTGTCACACGGAAATTCCTCTACCAGGGATTGAACCTAGGCCCCCTGCATCGGAAGCGTGGAGTCTTAACCACTGGACCCCCAGGGAAGTCCCGCCTCTATCTTCTTTCTTGACTCTCAGAGGTGACCTCATCTATTCCCACAGATTTAAATACCATCCCTATGCCAAGTGTTCTTCTCACTTCGGGGCTCCAGTTTTGAACATCCAGCTTCCAACTAATCATCTCTATAAGGCTTAGGACTTTGTACGTCCTAAGCGGAGCTCTTGTTGGCCCCTACACCTGTTTCCCTAGGCTCCTCCCATCTTACTGTACCCTTATCCTCTGTACCCACCCCGTCTCCCTCGCACTGGTCCATCCGTATGTCCTGTCATTTCTACATCCCAGATGTTTCTCAATCTGTCCACTGCTCTCTGTCTCCATGGCCCCTCCCCCTTCTGGACCACCCACATCTCTCATGGATGACAGCCATAGGCCTCCCTTCTTGCTCCCACAAATCCATGCTCCAAAAGCAGTGCACCCAAATCCGATCAAGTTGCTCCTACTTCAGGCTCTTCATTGTCTTCCTGCCAGACACAGAATCAGATCCAAACTGTTTTTCTTGTTGTTTGGCCGTGCCACATGGCACGCGGGATCTTAGTTCCCCAACCAGGGATCGAACCCACGCCTGCAGTGGAAGTGTGGAGCCCTAACCACTGGACTGCCAGGGAATTCCCAGATCCAGCCTCTTGATTGAGGCTTTTAAAGCCCTGCAAGGCCTGCCTCCTGCCTTTCTGACCACATCTCATGCCCCTCTCCCTCATCCACACCCAGTCAGTCCTGCCCCAGGGCCTTTGCACCTGCTGTTCCCACTGCCTGCGAAGCTGTCCCTCAGCTCCTTCTTAACCTTTAGGTTTCAACTCAAGTGTCACTGCTCAGAGAGGCCCTCCATTCGTCTCACTCTTAACCCCCTCCTGTGTCCCCAGTGCCCACAACCCTGTGTCAATTTGGGCTTGTGTGGTTGTTTAAATCGTCTCCCCCTAGAATGTAGGCTCCACGAGGGAAGGAGCCATGTCCCTTACTGTTGTAGCACCAAGCACGGAGCTGTTTCTCACATGAATGAAAGAACTAGGGGAGAGATTCAGAACGGGGATGATCGATACCCTGGATGTGAGCTCTGAAGCCCTTTCACAGACAGCATGGAAGGGGCAGCTATTCCGGGGGCTCAGAACAAGGGCTCCTGGTGAAGAGTGCCTCACCTGCTTCTCAAAGGCTGGGTCCCGTCTTCTGTTTTGTGTCACCTGATGCCAGAGCCTTCAGGGATTGGTAGAGCACTGCCCACCACTCCCTCTCCCTCACACCCCCCTCAGGGACTCCCTAAGCAGGCATCTCAATAGATACTTGCCCCTGAGGACTGCCCCAACCCCACAGAGGTTCCCAGCCCCACTGATTACAACGTAGATACCACTTGGGTGTCAGTGGTCCTGTCTGGTTGCAGGTGGGCCCACAGGTTTCTGGGGTTTGAGGGGAGGGACAGTTGGTTCCACAGGGAGGAGGCAGAGCCCAGAACCTTCTCAAAAGCTCCGGGAAGGTCTGGCTCTCAGAGGCCCTCACCCTCAGCCTTGGAGTCTGGGCTGCCACAGCCCGGGCTCTGGGGCCCCCAAACTGAGAAGCAAATTTGAGTAACAGTGGACACATATTATGAGCCCCAGGGGAGCTTCACGAGGTGAAGGTAGAGCTCACATGCCCTGGGCTTTGTGCAGAGAGCTGGCAGCTCCAGGTGTGGGGGGATGGACTGGGAGAGAGGGCCACGTACAAGGGTCAAGACCCCGTCCACACCTGCTAAGCCCTGGGGCAGCCACGGCCTGGCAGGGAACTTGAACTTGAGCTTGAGCTCTGACTCGGTATCTGATCTATCAGGTCCCTCTGCCAAGCCTCTGGGGTCTGGGAGCACCAGGGTGGGTGGGGCAAAAGCCAGGGTCCACGGGGGAGGGGGTACAGCAGCTCCCTTTGATGCAGTAGCTGTAACGCAGTCATCAGCCTTGGAAGCACCTCCCCTGCAGCTGAACCTGGTACCGGTTCAAGGCACAGCCTCACTGAGTGCTGCCGACACCCAAGAAGGCGGATGCTCTGACTCCCCGTTCCCGGGCTAAGAAACTGAGGCTGCGGAGCTTTAGTGACCTGCCTGAGCTTGTCCAGCTGATACGCGCTCCCACTGAGGCTGGTCCCAGGCCCCGGCAGTTCATGGATACAGAGCTGCCTGTGCCGGCCTCTGGTGTCCCCCCACCTCCCCTGCCCATGCAGGGACCCCCGAAGCGAGGAGGTGGTAGATACGGGTAGGCAAAGGATAGGGGAGCCCAAGTTTGCTCCAACAAGGCCCCCTGAGAGCTCGGCAACCCAATTAGCACGGCGTTCCTGGCCAGGCCTGCTCGGGGGACCAGCCGCAGCAGATGAAAGCTGAAAGGTTATTCCAACAAGGGGCCGCCCACTTCCCAGCTGAGGCTGATCCTGGTATGCAGGAGGGGCTTGGAGTGGGTACATAATTCAGCGTGTCAGGAGGAGAGGGGGAGCTATAGGCAAAGCCAGAGTGGGTGCTGAGATAAGACGGGGATGTCAAGGACGGGTGTGCCTCTCCTCGGAAGAGGGCCCTGACCCCTCTCCAGGGTGGAGCTCGGGATGCTCAGGGTGAAAGCATTGGGCGGCCAGCCCCCTTGATGGTCTCCAGACACAAGTGTGTGCTGACATATGCACGTGCATGTATTCAGAGACGTGCACATGGCCATGTACACACACATAGATAAAACACACGTAGATAGATGTGCACAGATCCACATCCACACACACAGGCTCTGTCTAGGGCCCGGGCTGCAGGCACAGGGCCTGAGCTGTGGGTGTCTGGAGAACACTCACGCTTCATGCCTGCCTGTTTATTCCCTCCCCATCCTGTGGCCAGAGGTTTTTGGGGGGCTAGGGCACAGTCCTGGTCCCCAGGTAGGGTGACTAACATTTGTTTGGGACTTTCAGATATTAGCACTAAAAATCCTGTGTCCTGGGAACACCCCTGAGTCTCAGGCAAACCTGCTCTGGTCACCTGCCCCAGGCCCCAGGCAGGCCTGGTGTGTATCTTCCCTCCCAGAGCCCTCCTCACCACCTGTCACCTCTCTGCTGGCCAAGGGTCCCTTGGGAGAGAGCCAAGGCTGAGTCTCTACTGTCACCCCAGAGGCCTCTGTACTAATAAGAACCATTATGTTTATTGAGCACCTACTATGAGCCAGGCTCCGGGCCTAGGGTTTTCTTCTTGAGCACCTACTGTATGCCAGGCACTGTTCTAGGCCCTGGGGGGGACAGCAGGGAACACACCAGACAAAACCATTGTCCTCATGGAGCTGCCCACTCAGTGAGGGGAGACAGAAAATAAACAAGATAAATAAATAAATGAGGTGAATTTATTAGGAGAGAATGAATGTTACGGGGAAAAGTAAAACAAAGAAGGAGCCATTTAAAATAGGCTGCTGGGGGCTTCCCTGGTAGCGCAGTGGTTGAGAGCCCGCCTGCCGATGCAGGGGACACAGGTTCGTGCCCCGGTCCGGGAAGATCCCACATGCCGCGGAGCGGCTGGGCCTGTGAGCCATGGCCGCTGAGCCTGTGCGTCCGGAGCCTGTGCTCCGCAACGGGAGAGGCCACAGCAGTGAGAGGCCCGCGTACTGCAAAATAAATAAATAAATAAATAAAATAGGCTGCTGGGGAGAATTCCCTGGCGGTCCAGTGGTTATGACTCCGCGCTTCCACTGCTGAGGACTCGAGTTCAATTCCTGATCAGGGAACTAAGATCCCACAAGCCGAGCGGCATGGCCAAAATAAAAATAAAAATAAAATAAAATAGGCTGCTGGGGAAGGCCTCACTGAGAAGGTGACATGAGGAGGGACCTGAATGATGAGGTGCCCTGCAGGTATCCTGGGAAGTGCTCCGGCCAAGAGGGGACAGCACACACATACGCTGGAGCAGGACACGCCTAGCACTGAGAGGACCAGAGGAGGAGGAAAGCCCAGCTCTGCCCTGGCTGGCTTCCTTGTCTCCGGGAAGTGGCCTGTGCTTGGGTGTGGCACGAAGAGACAGTGCTGAGTGGCCTGAGGCGCCAGTCGCTCTGTGAGCACAGCTGGCCTGGCCTGAGGCTGTTATCCAGCCAGCAGAGTCATCCCATTAGATTAGAGAGGAGCATCTGGCAAGGCTGGGGCAGCAGGTGGGCCAGGAGCCGAGCCCAGGGCAGGGGGAGGGCAGGCTGCAGAGGCAGAAGGACTGGCCACATGGCTGACCAGTCTCCAAGCCTCAGAGAGCCCCACGGAGCTGCCTGGGGGCTCCTGGGGATGCCAACCCATCGTGCTGTCCCTGCACAGGCGTAGGGAGGGGCAGGCACCAGACTCAGGTCTGGGTGAGGCCCAAGACCTTGAGGCCGGGGAGGACTGACCAGCCCTCAGATGAGGCTGCCCCACCTGCCCTGCTCACCAGCTGTGTGGCCTTGGTCGGCCACTCCCCTCTGTGACTCATTTCCTTCTCTGTGAAATGGTGCGGCACCCGTGGGGTGTCATGAGGATCCCATGTAAAGAACCTGGTACTCAGGGCTGGGTCCTCTTTGGTTAGCTCCCTTCCTGCTTCCGGGGCGGGGAAGCTACAGGACCCCTGCCACGCTGGCCATCTGGCCTGGGACAGGAGCAGGGGCCCTGTCAGTTCTGGTCCCAGTAGGGAGCTGTCTGGCCTCCCCAGCCCTGGATGTCCCTCACCCAGCTGAGCTGTAGTTACAGCATCTTAGGGAGCTCTGGTTACTTAGAGGCTGAGAGAGGGCCTGCCACCTGCTTCCCCACCTCAGTACCTTTGCACATGCTGTGCCCTCTGCCTGGGATGCCCTTTCCACACATCCCACCAGGTCCAGCCCCTATCTTATGAATGGGCTGCTGAGTGGACTGGGTGAGGGGCCCGCCCATGCACAGGCTACTCACCCCGGCCCCCACAGGTCCCTGCTCAGCAGATGAGGGGTTTGGGGGTTTGTAGGAAGGAGGACATGAAAACAGTACCTGCTCTCTTTTCCTGCACATCCTTTGTGCTGGCAGGGGAGCAAGAGGACTTTGTGGAGGAGGTGGCACAAGGCAGCAGGTGCCTTCCCCATGCACACGCCTAGGTGCCTGCTCTGGGCCTGGTACCTGCTGGACTGCCTGGTATGGAGACCCCCTTCTGGTAGTCCACGAGGACCTGCCAAGTTCATCCCAGGCCCCTCCCCACCCCGGCACTCAGGATACTCCAGGACTCTGGCAGCAAGTGTTGAACGGAGGAGGGAATGAATGAGGCTGCAGAGATGTGTGTGAGCTCGTGTGGGAGGCCAGGAGGTCTGGGAGCCGCTGAGCAGACAGGTGGATGCCCCTGGAGGAGTGGGGGGAGTAGGGGGAGGAGGGGGCGGCGGAGGAGAACCTGAGAAGTCCGGAGTTTGAGTCCCTGCCTTGCTTTCTTCAGCCCCCATCAGGCAGAGCAACCCCCTTGCCCCCCCAGAAGGGGGCAAGGAGGCTGATGAGAGGAAGTGCAAGGCTCCTCCATGGAGACTTTTATTCCTGCTAACTTGCAATCTTAAAATGCACAGCAAAGGCACCGATGTCATTGTTAGTACAGCAATCAGCAGGTCGGGGCTCCCATGGGCAACACAGAGGGGGCACGGGGGGCACAGGAGGAACCGTGGCGATGCAGTGCAGAGCCTGCCTGGGAAGAAACGGGCAGGGTGATGATCCATGGCCAGGGCACCCGCTGGCTCAGGCAGGGGTGCCAGAGGCAGGTGGGATTGGCTGGGAGAGCTGGTCCAGGGCCGGCCTTGAAGATGGGACCAGCTTCCAGAGTGGAGAAGCAGACTCAGGTGAGACCCACCCCAGTGCCCAGTGGGAGGGGGCAGGGGTACCTGCAAGGGCGGTTCCCCTGGCCCAGGTCCCCTGGCATCTGGACGGTACTGGAGGATGGAGAGCAGCTCTAAGCATTGGCTGGGGTCCCTGCCTTCTCCTGGGCCCCTCTCAGAGGAACAACAGCACAGTGGCTCCTGTCCTGGGTGCCACCTTTACACCACCCGCCCCCGCCCCCGATATCTGACCCCTCCCACCTGCCAAAGTGTGTTCATACGCCAGCTGCTAAGCCCACGCCTAGATTTTTGTACAGTTGGCTTTTACCCAAACCATGGTCTTCGCCTGTTTTCCCCTGTGCCCCAGCACCCCTGAGGGCACCTGCCTGAGGGAGGGGTGTGGCTCTTTGTGGAGCCCCTCCCCCCCCCCCCCCCCCCCCCCCCGCCCCGCCTCTCTGGGGACCGCTTCAGAGAATCCCCCCCGGGGCCTTACAGAGACGATCCACAGCAGCAGGCAGATGGGCTGTCTGCCCCACCCCAGGTCAGGGGGCAGAAAAAGTCCCGCAGCCCCCACCAGGCAGGGTAGTTCTGCGGATCAGAGGGGTGAGAGCAGAAGCGCTTTGTAAACTCTATAAGCCGCACAGATGTCGGCGGTGTTAGCGCTGAGCCTGCCACGTGAGCGGCTCTCCCTGCCTGACTTAAGGGAAGGGAATGCCTTGTCTTTGCAGGACCCCAGGGGGTGGGGTCTGCTGTGGCCCTGTGGTTCCCACGAATGGCCCCAGCCCTGTCCCCTGCAGCACAGTGAGCACCCTGAACACCCTTGAGCTAGGAGGGGCACCCTGGGCTCCCTCAGAGTGGCAGGCTGGGGGCACCTCCCTGGGGGCAGCCTGGGCAGGGCCGAGGAGCAGAGCAGAGCTGAGCCAGCGGACAGGGAGGGGCAGGCTCTGAATGGGCAGCCGCTGTGCGCTGGGCCCGCCTCCCAGCCTGGGTGTTGGAGACTCAAGGCAGTGGGCAGGCTCCCCGAGAGTCGGCTGGGGTTTGGGGCCCAGGCTCCTAGAGGGTCCTCACTGTCCTGTCTCCTCCTGCGGGCCCGGGGCCCCCTGGCCAGACCTAGGAGAGCAGTGGCGGACTGGAGGTCAGACTCCACGCGGGGAGCGCTGGCATAGCGACCATCTCCGACTCTTGTTACACAGGGGGAAACTGAGGCTGAGGAGGTCCCCGCCCGGGGCCTGGCCTGCAGACTGTCCAATGGTTTCAGTGACTGAAGCAGGGCAGGGGCCACACAGAGCGTGGCCCAGCCCAGAAAGGGACCTCACAGCTGCTCTGTCACCGCCACCACTGCCCAGGTCATAACTGCTCTGAAATCGCAACCAAACACAATTATGCAAAAACCGAATCATGTGCGATGATTTTTATGTGTTGGCAACGTTCGGTCAAAGCCAGGTGATTACAGGGGGACGGGAAGCAGCTGTTACTCTCTGGGAGCCCGTAACTCCCAACAGCTGGGAGCTGTCACTTTTTTATGATGCCGTTTCTGTGAGGAAAGAGGGAGTGGCAGTCGTGGTGAGGGCCACCTGAGCCCAGGCAGACGGCTGGGGTGGCGGCCGGCCTGAGGCTGGGAGCGGGGCTGGCCCGAGAGTGGCCAGGAGGGCTGGTTCTCTCGTTGAACATGCTCTGGGCACAGCTGGCAGCAGGAAGAATCAGCCGCACTGTCTCAGGCCCTTGGCTCTCCCCAGAGGCCTGGCTGGCCAAGCTAGAAGGGAAGGATCGGGATGCCAACCCGGGCAGAGACGAGATGGCTGCCCGGCCTTGCAGGGTGGGGGTCTACAGGCCTGGAGCCCGTCCCCCCAGCACTGGCACACCTGCCAGGCTGCCTGGGGCAGCTGCGACCCTGGAGAAAGGCAGGTAATGATGATCATGCATAAAGAGGCTGCTCCGATAATGAGCACGGGGCTATTATCCAACCACGGGCTGGACACATCGAAAATAAATTATTTTAAGGATCCATTAACAAATGCCTAATTATTGCGCAATTAGAGGGAAGCTACAGAGGAAATGCTCGGGACAATCGCTAGGCAGGGCCTGATTGGCAGCCACAGCCTGGGATCTCCAGCGAGGCAGGGAGAGGGGAGGGGCTGGAAGGCAGACCCCAGTGGGGGGCAGCCTCATTCTGGCTGCTCCTTGGACCCCAGAACCATCAGCCCTGGTGCCTCCCCCAGTCCATCACACACACACACGTCCTTTGTGAGGGACAACTATTACTATTTAGAAATGAGGAAACTGAGGCACAGGGGGTAATGCATACATGAGGACGTGGAAGGCACTGTAAATGAGAAATCTTTCAAGATAAACTTTGATGTCATGCATGCATGCTTTGTTATTGGGAATAATTTAAATAAAAAGACTCTTCAGGAATCCATACGAGATATTTACTTTGTTAGAACAGGACTTTGCACCACTATCTGTTCAGGCAGATCAAAGCAAGTAAGTGGCAGAGCTTGGACAGGAACCCGAAGCTAGCTGCTGCGTCCGTGGGTTGTGACCCCAATCCTACCAGGGCTGACAGAGCCTAAGGGGGTGGGGCTCAGAAGCTATGGGCGGGGCTAGGGGTTTGCTGGGTGGGGCTAAGGAAGTATGCCGGGTGCCGGGGGATCAGAGCCTCTACCCCAACCCATCTCATAGCCCAGGCTGGGATAGAACCCCCAGTAGAGGTGGGGCACCAGAACGTGGGGAGCCATCAAGAGCCAGGACCTCGGGGGGCTATGACCCCAGACCGCTGAGTGCAGCAAAGACGAGGACAGAGCCCCAGCGGCCTAGGAGGGTCACGTGCCCATCGAGCCCGGCACCCAGAGTGTCTCCCACCTCCCGGGCAGCCCCTGACCTGGCTGTGCTCTCTCTCCCCGCCAGGGTGCTGTGTGGAACTGCTGCTGCTGCTGCTGGCCGGGGAGCTGCCCCTGGGCGGCGGCTGCCCGCGGGACTGCGTGTGCTACCCCGCACCCATGACGGTCAGCTGCCAGGCGCACAACTTCGTCGCCATCCCCGAGGGCATCCCGGAGGACAGCGAGCGCGTCTTCCTGCAGAACAACCGCATCACCCTCCTCCAGCAGGGCCACTTCAGCCCCTCCATGGTCACCCTGTGGATCTACTCCAACAACATCACCTTCATCGACCCCAACACCTTCCAGGGCTTCGTGCACCTGGAGGAGCTGGACCTCGGCGACAACCGGCAGCTGCGGACGCTGGCGCCCGAGACCTTCCAGGGCCTGGTGAAGCTCCATGCCCTCTACCTCTATAAGTGTGGGCTCAGTGCCCTGCCGGCCGGCATCTTCGGCGGCCTGCACAGCCTGCAGTACCTCTACCTGCAGGACAACCACATCGAGTACCTCCAGGACGACATCTTTGTGGACCTGGTCAACCTCAGCCACCTGTTTCTCCATGGCAACAAGCTGTGGAGCCTAGGCCAGGACACCTTCCGGGGCCTGGTGAACCTGGACCGGCTGCTGCTGCACGAGAACCAGCTGCAGTGGGTCCATCACAGGGCTTTCCACGACCTCCGCAGGCTGACCACCCTCTTCCTCTTCAACAACAGTCTCTCCGAGCTGCCGGGCGACTGCCTGGCACCCCTGGGAGCCCTGGAGTTCCTCCGCCTCAACGGCAACGCCTGGGACTGTGGCTGCCGGGCGCGCTCCCTGTGGGAATGGCTGCAAAGGTTCCGTGGCTCCAGCTCCGCTGTCCCTTGCGTGTCCCCCGAGCCTCTGCATGGCCAGGACCTGAAGCTGCTGAGGGCCGAGGACTTCCGGAACTGCACGGGGCCGGCGTCCCCGCACCAGATCAAGTCGCACACGCTCACCACCACCGACAGGGCCACCCGCAAGGAGCACCACCCACCCCGTGGCCCCGCCAGGGACAAGGACCACCCGCACGGCCATCTGCCCGGCTCTCGGTCGGGCTACAAGAAGCTGGGCAAGAACTGCACCAGCCACAGGAATCGCAACCAGATCTCGAAGGCGGGCACCCGGAAGCAGGCCCACGAGCTGCAGGACTATGCCCCTGACTACCAGCACAAGTTCAGCTTTGACATCATGCCCACGGCACGGCCCAAGAGGAAGGGCAAGTGTGCCCGCAGGACCCCCATCCGTGCCCCCAGCGGGGTGCAGCAGGCCTCCTTGGGCAGTTCCCTGAGGGCCTCGCTCCTGACCTGGATACTGGGGCTGGTGGTCACTCTTCGCTGAGGACGCAGGGCACCAGCACCCAGCACTGCCACATGTCCACCAAGGAACAGGATTTCTTTTCTTTTTTTACAAGTGGAGGATCTGCTGGGTTTCAGGCAAAGGCTGGTAGAGGCTTCAGCCGCTGTCTGGGCCCTGCCCGGTGGATTATAAACCCAAAGTGTACAGCCCCAAGCGGGAGGGGATTAGTTCATCCCACCCAGCTGTCCCAGCCAGCCCCCGGCCGAGCACCTATGGACAGCATCCACCCAGCAAGGCAGTTAAAGCCGCAGAGCAAATCCTTCATTAGCAACGATGGGACAGTGCCCCACGGGAGCTGGGCTCTGTGGAATCCTGGTCATTTGGAGAGGTCTGAAGGGCTCCCGCCACTTCCGGAGGAAGCAGGACTCAGAGAACAGACAAGGGTCACCAAAGAAGCTGGGTCCACAGCTATTTGGGAGCACATGAGCAGGTGGCATTTTGGCTCTTGCCTGAGGCCACTTAGTCACCCTGCCCTGAATCCAACCATGTGCCACCTTCAGTCCCTCCCTCGGGGGTAACGCCTCTCATTCCTGATATCTCAGGCAACCCTGGCAGACCCAGGCCCAGCTGCTGGGCTCCAAGAACCAATTACCAAAGGAAAGATCATCAGAGGCTGAAATTTAGAACTTCATCGTGTGCAATGAGGTTCTCACAGGAGGTGCAGTTTTATAACTATGTCCACTTTATATATATATATACACACACACACACACACCCTCTACGTATATATATATACACACAAATGCACAGACCGTCGCCCTACTCCCTTACCAAACTGTATGTCTTGTCATGTTTATAAACTGTACGGAAAACTATATCTGCTGAACTAAGGATTGTATTGGTGATTTCTAGCAAGAAAGGAGTTCTAGGATTTTTGTCTAGAATCCCAACCTGGCAACAGTAGTCCCCATGTAACCTGGGCTTGCCAGGGCCTGGGGCAAAGGGGCAGTGGGTGGGGGGGTGTTGTCAGGGAGAAGGGGAGGCAGCAAGAATCACTTCAGGGGACCAATATTCTTAGATACTTGGAGCATCACCATGTTTTTATATGCAGCACAAGCCCGTCTGCCACCCCGGAGCACCCAATCACTCCCAACATAGCAGCTGTTGGCATCAGGGTGAGAAGGCAGAAGCAGCTTGTTGGACATCGGGAGGCTAGGCCCTGGGGATGGGCTGGAAGGAGGAGGGGAAGGAAGGGGCTTTGGGTTTCTTAGGCCGGCGGGCGAGGCAGTATCCACAGTGTTAGTCCAACAGGCTGGGCAGTGTCGTCAGCCTAGTGTTTTGCCAGCCACAGTCTGGACGGGCCAGGGATGCTCTGGGCATGAGCCCAGGCCTCCAGTGCAGCTCAGCTGCTGAATTTTTCCTTGAGGCTCTTTGATGGGCATCCCAGCAAGGGTCCTGTGTAGGGCGGCAGGAGGGAAAGCATCAGGTGGCCTTAGCAGAAGGGGAACAAAGAGGGCATTTCAAGAACCATCTCAGGCACTTCTGCATTACGGAGGCCCCGTCCCTCCTGGACCCTCTGAAGTTGCCCCGGGGACGGGCAGAGGTCAGGGGGTGGCCAGGCTCAGGGGTCAGGAGTGGGGACGTGCAGGGAACGGAGCACGCAGGCTCAGACAGGGGAGAGGAGCTCAAGTCAAAGTCAGCCATGCTGCCGGCTGGTATCCGTGCGGGCACAATCCTTTTTGGCTTTGCACAAACCCAAATTCCCCACCAGAGAGAATGTGTGTCAGGAGTGAGAAACACTGAATCCAATTAAGAGAGAAAAATAATAATAAAAAAAATTCTCTTGGACAAGAACCCTGTTTCTCATTTCCCAACCCCGAATTCCTGAAGGCATGGCAGATCCTGGGCTTTTATGGGGTGGGCGAGCCTGGCTGGGTGCAGATCTGAGGACACAAGCACGTTTGTTGGTGGGAGGAGCTGTTTGGAGCAGGGGCACACTGACTCACTGGGACACGTGTGTGTGCGCGAACACACACACACATTCTCGGTTCCATGGTTCTTCCCTCACCAGCACAGGACATGACTCACTTCCCACACGCTGGCTGGACTGGGTCAGCACCATCTCTGTGGCTGTCCCCAGAGCGGTCTGGCCCTGGATCATTCCTGGCCTGTTCCCAAGAGCTTCACAGCAGCAGCTGAGCTATTGATTCTTAAGGGGGCTCGGGGGCGGCTGGAAGGGACCTGCCGGTTCCTAGGGCCCAGAGGGGATTCCAGGAAGCTGGGGCCCGACCCATGTAGCAGTGGACGTGGATGGGGTCTGGAGGCTACACCCGCTTCTCTGGCTTTGGAGACAGGAGAGGGTTCCCCAGGTAGAGGAAAGAGGCTGTTTCCAGGCCTGGACAAAGCCTCCTCAGTACAAGGCTGGAAATGTACACTAAAGGGAGTCCGGTGACGGCAGAACAAATTGTCTTTGGCCTGCGTTTGACCCCAGTGGTCTGCCTGCTCTTACCCAGGCCGGTGCCAGGGCCTAGCTGTCCCTTTAGAACCCAAGGATGTTGTTATGTTGTTGATTTCATTTCCAACTTTAAACAGCACAGCCTTCAGCAGGAAAATCAAGAGTCCAAGCACTTTATTAAATTAAAAAAAAAAGACTTAGAAAGTCCTGTAGTATGGAAGTGAGATGTCAGTACAGAAATGCTGATGTTTGATAAATGATCCGCTTCTGTCAAGCGCAGCACCGTCTCTGGTTGCCGACTGTTATTAGAGGCAAGGCAGAAGGGCCCAGACGCCAGGTGTATTTTAGCAGCTTGCTCCTCTAAGAGGTAGAGGGAATGAAAGCTCTATTGTGGATGACATCACTTGTCACTCAGCAGCTCATATGCTACACAGGCACAATGACAGCATTGTCTGAAACATCAGAGCAAGTTCACAGGTCGGGAGTTAAGCTAAGGCCTTTCAACTCACCAGACCCAGCATCCCTCCTAGGTGGTTCAGGGCAGGGAGGTGTGGGTTCCTGCCTCAGGAGCCCTATCCTCCTCCCAGAGGCTGAGGCCATCCCCCACCCCTCTGTGGTGGGGCCGGCCCCTTTGCCATCTTTGCTCAACACTTCCCCTAGGCCCCGAGAGGCAGCCATCTCCTCATCTTCCTCTCTCACCTCCAGCCACACAGCCCTCCTCTCTGGGGAAGTGGCCTTCAGGAGGGGCTGGGTGACCACCAGTGCTCTCAGCATTCCTCTCCACAAGTTCCTCCCCAGGCCCCAGAGCTTGGCTGGCTCCCTACCCTTCATTCAACGAGCGTTGAACAAGGGTCTGCATGTGCGAGCCATCGGCCCAGGCTCTGGGGACCTAAAAGTGAGAAGACGTGGCTCTCCTGAAAGGAGCTCAGAGCCTAGATGTGGAAGCAAGTATGGGATTGGTGAAACCAGGGTGGGATTGGTGTCTCTGTTAGCTCACCCCCCAACTACCATGAGAAACTTGGCCAGGGTGGGGGCAGTCAGGGAGGGCTTCCAGGAGGAGGTGACATGCTGAAGGGTCTCAGAGGATGAGGAGGCAGCCAGAGAAGAGTGTGGGGAGTATTACAGGCAGAGGGCTGGAGGCATGCAATGGCACCATGTTTGGGGTATCTGCAAACAACTGTGAGCTGAGGACTGGGAATGCTGTTTGGGGATGTGTGGGAGGTGAGCCTGGCAAGCGGAAGGCCCAGGAATCCTGCTCGGGGACTTGGATCCTACTCTGAAAGTGGAGGTGTGAGCCCCCCACCTTGGGGTCCTCTTCCCTACCCCGAACCCCCAGTCCCTCTCCGAGCACGTGGCCCCCACCCGTGGCATGCTTGCCAACGTTCCCCAACAGTGGATTTCATCATCGAAACTTGCCTCTTCTGCTCAGCCAGATCCTTCCCCCGTGCCAGCAAGTTGGAGCGCTCCCTGGAAATCTGCCTGGGCTAGAGTCCCATTCCCAGACACCTGCTGCTTCCAAGCACGGACAGTATCCCACAGCCGTTTTGTCTCCTACGCTCCCTTCTTTCCCATCCATGAAGGGATCAACCCACAACCCTTCTCCTTGCTTCCAAGGGGCTGCCCAGACACCCCCTTGGGCATCTCCACATGTGCCCGCCCTGGCAGACCATCAGAACTCCCCCAGACTGCATCTCCCTTTTTTCTCTCCTGCTGGGGCTGTTCATTACCAGGGAACCAAGAATCCCATTTAGCAACTGTTTACTTGTCACCTAACTAATCACTCAGCGCTCTGCCACCATGGCAAATGGGGGCTCCAGAAGGCCTGTTGGCAAGTTTGTGGGGGCTGGGGGAGCCAGGAAGTCCTCCTGGAGGACAAGCTGCAGGGCAGGGGGTCAGAGAGAACAGATTTGCTGGGAGGGCTCACTGGAGCCAGCTGGGAGCCTCAGGGTCTCGGCAGCTCCCAGCAAATCTTCCCTTGTATTTTCACCACCCAGACTGTCCCCACCAGCCCCTGGCTGGACCCCACCTCTGGGACCCAGCTCCTCAGGGCCCTACTCAACACTGACCTGGAGGATGCCAGCCTTTCTTTGTGTACCTTCTTATATGGACCAGGGGTGAGTGTACCTTTTGATGGGGTCCTGGCCAACATCTACCGTTCAGCCTCTTGACCCAACTGTGGTTGCATTCTGACTCACCTCCTCCCAGCCTGGCTCTCTGGCCTAAGTAAGAGTTTAGCCCATCAGCTGTTATTCCATCCCATGTCACCAATTCCCCACTCTCAGTTTGTAATGGGCCAATTTTCTTTTACCTTCTGTCTACCTGGAAAATTTCTCAAGAACCTTTGCACGTTAAAATATCCTTTACAGCTCTCCACTTGATATCTCTTTCTGCTCCTCTAATTGTCCCTTTTAACTCACTGTGCTTTCAGTATAAATCTCCCACTCTGCCCCTTTGCAGGCTGTTAATAAATACAAGCTCTAAAAAAAAATACGCAAACATCTATTGTTGGCTAAATAACTCACAACGCAGCCAAAAAGCCAGGAAGAAAGGGAGGTTCAGAGTGAGACGTGCCCACCTATGCTCGCGCTCAGGCTGTCCTTGCCTATCTCTTTTAAGAGGACTGCTGGGGGCTTCCCTGGTGGCGCAGCGGTTGAGAATCTGCCTGCTAATGCAGGGGACACAGGTTCGAGCCCTGGTCTGGGAGGATCCCACATGCCACGGAGCAGCTGGGCCCGTGAGCCACAACTACTGAGCCTGCGCTTCGCAACAAGAGAGGCCGCGATAGTAAGAGGCCCGCGCATCGCGATGAAGAGTGGCCCCCGTTTGCCACAACTAGAGAAAGCCCTCACACAGAAACGAAGACCCAACACAGTTAAAAAAAAAAAAAAAAAAGAGGACTGCTGGAATCAGGGTGGATTATGGTCCTAAAAAGTCCACTGGGTGAAGGAACTGAGGATGCCCCAAGGGAGAAAGAGAAGCAGAGAGTAGCCATTGAGGCTGTGTTGACAGGCCGTGCTGCTCCAAGAGCAATGCGGGAGGGGTGAGGACAAAGGGGACACGTGCGGGCAGCAGTGGCTAATTTCAGTGGTATTTCAGTGAGCTGACCCACAAGGCCCTTTCCCTCCAAAAGAAGTGGGTCAGCCTCCTCCAAGGTATGCCACCAGCCTGCACGGATGTGGCCTGCCCTCCATCTCTCTGCTTTCAGCTCTTATGGCTCATTAGAGCTCTTCGTTTCTAAGCACCAGGAGGGTAGGGACGGCTGTGCCTTTCGTGTCACCGATTCCTATGTGGCAGCGTGCACACTAATGGCGTGTCTGAATGGCAGAATTTGACACCCGCTGCTGCAGCACGGGCTCGGGTCACCGTGCTTTCCAAACTGGCTGAGGCTCCACGCCACCTCCACCTCCTTCACCCAGGCATCTCTGGGAGCCCCTGCCAACCACAGCTTCTGCTGCTTCCTCTCAGAAGAGAGAGGAAGTGAGAGATGCATTAAACTCTTCAATCTCTGTAAGTACCATTTCCCAGGAGACAGACTCTAAGGAAGAAGGAAACACAAGTGCTCAGGACCTAAACAGGTGGGAGGCCTCCGAGGCAACCGGCTCCATATCACCCAACCCCCCAGCTTCAGGGACGGTCACGAGCAAGAGAATGATGCCCTCCAAGTGGCAGCTGCTGACCAGAGATTGAGATGTGACAGCATCCAGGTGGCCACGCACTGCTCCAGCCAGAGAGACAGGCAAGGGACGACCACCATATAAGACATTTTCAGGGATGAGGGCCAGCGGGATAAACCCACAGGGGGAACCACGGTGGGGGACGGGGTCAGGTGTGGACCGGTGGAGTCTGAGCAAAGACCCCAGAGGGCGCACACACAGTGTCACTTGCAGAGAGAAAGCACAACCCTACGGGGCAGTCACGCAGCCAAAGGGTCAAGAGACAGGGAAAGATTCAGACAGACAGACAGACAGGAGGGTGCGATAAGGAAAAAACCATTTTGCACTCACACGTCACTCAGGCGCCATGTCCTGTCACTGTCCCTCGTGCAACCGAGCGTGGGACATTCACGCTGTCCCCAGATTTGACACCCACCACGTGCATGGCCCTGGACAGGTGACAGCCCATCGACGAGGAACTTACCTTCCGGCCAAGAGCAGCCCCCTTTATTTCATTACAAGGGGGGTGGTCAAGAGCTGGGTGGAGGCGTCTGTCACGCAAATGCCTCCCCACCCCCCGGCCAGGGAGAATAGAGGGTGGGGTGAGTCCCCCACTCCCCGCACGCTGGTGACCACCCTTCAGGGACCAGCAGGCCTGTGATGAGGGGCAGAATCTGGTCTGAGCCCTGGGCAGCGGTGTTTCCCACTGAGCCTTGACCCTGAAGGAGTTTGTCTGTCTACCAGCGCTGTGGAGGCTCCAGGGGCCCCGAGCCCTTAAACCCCTGGACTCTGTGCCCTTGGGCTGTGGCAGGTTCCTCTCCGCATTGGCATTCTCCCCACACGCTCGGGGTCACAGAGGTCTCCAAGGTGTTTTTATTCTTCTTCCCTGCGTCTAAGCCTCAGAGGCCCAAGGTCCCTGACCCCTCATCTCACCTGCCGCCCGGAAAGTCTCTCACTGTTTTATCTGTGGCATTTAAAGTGCCACTGAGTGTCTGACACTTTGCAAGTCTAAGGTACAGGCTCCTCTGAATTTCCACGCCAGCCTCCTTTCCAGACGCTACCCCAGGCTCACCTCGTCGCCTGTGTCTCTGCCGGCTGTGACACGTGGTCATCAGGAAGGAGGCTCACGCCACCCTGGGGGGCCCCACTTTGCTCTCAGCTCTGTGCCCACAGAGGCAGGCAAGGCGGAGACTGGGTATTCTGGGTGGAGGTTGCTGTAGGAGCAGCTGCGGTGAACTCCACACCTCCAAGCTGTCCCCTAAGCAGCTGGACCTGTCCTGCAGTGGCCCTTCCCCAACCCCCCTCCACCGTCCCGCAGACCAGACGAACGTCCCTCCCGGCCTCGCAGGTGATGCACGCCGGGGAAGTTCCTGCGATCACTCGTGCTGCCTTACTAGCTCCTCTCTCCTCCCCCAGTGACCGCACACTGGGCCCAGAGCTGGCCTCAACCTCCCCAGCGGCCCCTGGCCACCGTCAGAAGTGGCCTCCTTTGGCCCTCGCCCCCTTGGGCTTCTCGCTCAGACACAGCTTCATCTCTCAGAGCTGCTGACCCACTGCAGCCCCTGAGACCGGCTCCAACAAGGCCGTAGCCCTGTCTTCTTGGGAATCTTTCCTCCTCATCCATTTTCTCTCCTAAGACCAGGGATGAATGAAAATGAAAAAGCAACTTAAGAACTTCCCTGGTGGTCCAGTTAAGACTCTGCATTTCCAATACAGTGGGCATGGGTTCAATCCCTGGTTGGAGAACTAAGATCCCACACGCCGTGTGGCCAAAAAATTTTTTAAATAAATTTTTTAAAAAAAGCAACTTAGAACTGGGTGGCATGAGGCTTTTTAAGCCCCCTCATGGACACGACCTCATAGTTAACTGGGAAGTGTCACCTCCAAGATTTGATCACAATCCCCATTTCACAGATGAAAAAAAATGGGCCTCCTGGTAATTCAAACCCATGCTTTTGAGCCCAAGACCGGGGCTCTTCCCCAACACAGCCCTGACCCCCATCCCACACGACCCAAGTCTAAGAGCGGAACCACCCTGGGGGACTCAACTCTTCCCTCCCACCCCCAGGAATTTCATGCTCAGAAGAATTGATTTGCAGAATCAATCAAAAGGCAGAAACTTTCCCTAGAGGTTCTCTCTGCATTCCTGACCCCTTGAACTTTCCCAAACTAGGTCACTGGGATGGCCAGTGACTGAAGGAGCCGGCAGACCCCTCCCAAGTACAGGGGTGCAGTAACAGAGAAGGCCCATGCTGGCAGGGGAGTTTCTCCAGTTTCTTGACAGCTGTAGCTGGGTCCCCATTTCTAGAAGGATCCCACATACTGCAGTAGACTCCAGTAGTAAGGGCAGAGAAAGAACACCCAGCCCCATGGTCCTTTCCCCTGCAGGGCACCTCTCACCTTGTGACAGGAAGACCGTGGGTAAGGGCCACTCAAAGTTGACAATCAGACCTGCAAGAACCACGTGGCGGTCCCTATGTACAAACATAAAACAGGTACCTTCCTAGCTGCCCCCCTCAAGTGGCTGCATTTTTTATAACTTTTTGAGCTTTCAGCATTAAAAAAATATATTTATTTATTTATCTTGGCTGCGCCAGGTCTTAGTTGTGGTACGCAAGAGCTTCGTTTCGGCATGAGGGATCTTTTAGTTGCAACAGGTAGACTCTTAGTTGCGGCATGCAGGATCTAGTTCCCCAACCAGGGATCGAACCCGGGCCCCCTGCTTTTGGGAGCTCGGATTCTTACCCACTGGACCACCAGGGAAGTCCCTCAACATTTTTGATAATTGATTTTTGGTCTCACCTCAGAGCTTTTCGTGGACTTTGGGACTGTTCTGGAAATTTGTATTTTCTTTTCATTGTTTTTGTTCATTTGGGAAATTAACTTAAAATCATCATCATGATTTTCAATCAAATATGCCTGCTTTGCTTGTTTGGAATATTTTCATGAATTTTTAAATTTTGGTTCCAATCTTAAATGGCCTAATAGCAAATTGGCTAAAAAGTGAACAGGCAATCACTAGCTCATGTATTAATTTATCCTAGGTGATATTATAACTTTTTATCTTAGTGAAAAATTTTTCCATTTTTAGAAAACTTTTTATTTGGAAATAATATAGATTCACAGGAAGTTTCCCACTCCCCACCCCCTCCAAAAAAGGGTACAGGGAGGTCTCGTATGGACTTCATTCAGTTTTCCCCAGCGGTAACATCTTGCATAACTTTAGGTTATTTTTCCTTTTCAATTCTAAATTTATTTTCAGTTCATGCTACTTACTTTACCTATTTAGGTAGAGTTTTCTTATATTTAAACAACTTTGATAAGGAAAAAATAAAGTTTCCAACAGGGACAATGATATAAATGGTCACGCTTTTGCTTGGATGTTTCTGAATGAAACATTAGGATTTTAAGTATAAATTTATCATTGAACTGAGAAAGATGAGAAACGTTTGTCAAGATTCAGGGTTCTGAAGCAGGGTTGGGGGATGAGGGAGTGTGTCCATAAACTGTGCAGAATTCGATGCAAGGCCTTCCGGGAATGTGCAGGTTTCCACAGAGAGGTTTTCATTAGATCCTCAAAAATGTTTAGAACTGCGGGTCTAGACTCTGGCTAATTAAACTTCAGGCGATCCTTGCTGCACTCCCCACCCTGGCCCAAAGGTGGCGCTCTGCCTTCGAGATGACCATCCTGGCTGTCAGGGCAGCAGGGGCAGGAGATGCGGCCAACGTGGCGGTGGAAATAGTCATTTTGACCAAATTGGCTTTAACTAAATCGTCTGCTTCACCCAAGGGAAATGGGGTGGGGTGGGGGAGGATTGAGAGACTGCCGGAAGAAGACAGTAACAGCCTTTCAAGCCCAGGTTCTGTACTTCTTCGTTCCAAAATCTGCGGCAACTGCTCCCCGGAAAGAGCGGGCTGAAGACAAAGGAAGCCTGTGATTGTGATTTTACCGATTTACGATGAAACATTAATGTAGTGAGCTTTTCATTAAGCCAAATTTATTCAGTCTAAAGATAATCCTTTCTTCTGAAATCGAGTCCCTGGTTTTGGTTAAGAGATGGCGAGGGGTGTCCTAAGGAGACCCTCCTTTTATGAACTGATGGTATTAGTGCATGGTAGCTGTTGTTTCTCAGTGTCTCTAGTCGGCTACCCCAGGGAGGCCCTCCAAATTCCTTCTGGAATTTTCCTGCTCTGGGGAATGGCAAGACTCTGGGAATGGCGGTTGTGAAGGGGTCAGACAGTGAAGTCCTGGCCTCCCACTCTCCTGGCCTCAACCCCATCCCATTCACGCCAAGAGGTCTGCTTACCTGCTAACCTGCAGCAGCCCCTCCATGCAGACTTCTTCCTCTTTACTACTTGCCTCTCCGTTATTTGCAGACAATTATCTGCAATAATTAGTCAGTTACCCCTAAAGACAATTATACTCTTCCATCAGCAAACATTGATGTTCTTTTCTTGGGTCTTTTAATGAAGCTGATATTAAGGAGATACTTTATTTACATAGAGTCAAACAGTTCCCTTTGAGGAGGGTTTGGGTTCAACATTAAAATTTAAAAATTGTAACTGGGGGCTGGGGACTTGGGGCTGACGGTGGGGTAGAAAGGAGTGGGGAGGACTTTTCCTCTTGAAACTAGAAGAGCTGCTTGAAAAGGTAAAGAGCCCAGGGGACCTGGTACAGTGTGCTTCTGCTCTCCCCAAGCTAATGAGATCTAAAAGTATCAATGTGATGAGCTCAGCCCTGCAAGTAAAATCATTCAGAAGCACTGCCCTCATGGCTGTGCCTGCCGGGGACTGACCACAGCTTAAATCTCCCCCCGCCACCCCTGGGGACCTCCAGAGCTAATCGCTTCAGGCAGCTTGATTGAAATGTGCTCTTCTTCACCATCAGCTGCTCATAAAAGCTTTATCCTGGGCAAAGGCTGACCCACAATGGATGTGGGCATCTCCCAAGTCAGGACGCCCGAGGTGCCGGCGGAGGAAGGATCTGGGCTCACAGAGAGAACTCCATTACGGCTATTGTATTAAAAGGGGGACGGGGTTGGGGGGAAACTGCAACTTTATCTCCTTGTAAGTGACCCTCTCTTTATGATTTGGACCCTACCGGGTGGCTTTTTGTACTTGACTCATGGTGGGCAAAACACCAGCAAGATGCAATTGTTTTCAAAGTTAGAAGAAAAACAACAAACAAACCCTAAAGTCTGCTCCAGCTGCATTTATAAAGAGCTGTTTTCTTCCCGAGCTCTATGGCATGGTGGCTCTAATCTGAAATTTCTTTTTAATCATAGCAGGAGTCCCAATTATCACGTTGGGTAATCTTTCAAGTAAAACTGGGAGTTCCATAACCACAGAGAGCAGAGGAAATATTACGTGTGAAGCCCCTGAGGAACAGGAAAGAGGAGGTAGGCCTGTGTACACATGTGTGTAAATAAGTATGTGTATTTGCAGGCTGCCTTCCCACTCACAGGACCGGGTGTGTGCACCCCGGGGTACCTGAACCCCAGCACTGTAACAGGACCAGAGCAAGTGTATGGAGCATTGCTCTCGGTGCAGGAACCCCACCTTTGCCTTGTGTAAAGCCAGCATGCAAACACACGGTGTACGTGCCTATACCTACTCTTTCCCCTAAGAATATGGAGCGGGGGTGGGAACGAAGCTCCATTTACAAGGCAGTGGGCACAGAGTTTGGGGCGTCCCTCCGCTCTCCGTGAGAGGGGCCGCACCCCCTGACTCAGCGGGCACCAGGGCCCAGCTCAGACCTGGAACTGCCAGTGACCTACTTTCCTTTGTTGTTGTTTTTGGAAGTGCTGATGTCAATGCAGAATTCAGCAGAGGCTGAGTGAGAAAAAAAGAGACAGAGAAGGGGGGTGGGGAGGAGAAGAAGGGAGAGAATGAAGGGGAGGGATGGAAGAGAAGGGGGAGCGAGACTGCGTCAGACGGCTATAATGGTGGCAGGTCCCTGCAACAGTGCTAAACACATATTATTACGTCCCCGCAGGGCCTGCCCAATATAGCTGGGATCAGTCTGGGCCCTGCAGTTTCAGGATAAGTGAACAGGGCCTAGGATTCCTACTGCTTCCTCTCCCCATTGTGGACATGCAAGGGGCGGAGGAGATGCCTGGGCAGGCATGCCCAGATGTGCTTTCCCTCGGAGAAGGAGCCACATGCTCTCCCCAGGTGCCTGGGTTTGCATCCATCTGCTGAGCCATCAGTGAGATGCCGAGCCACGGCCACCCTGACATGTGGGACTCGGGGGAGGCTCTGCACACTGGCCTTTGGGGACCCGCTCCTTGGTAACACGCACGGGAGAGCTCCGCCGGCAGCTCGCCTCCTCTCCCTCCCATTCTCAGGAAGCCCAGGAGAGCTGCAGGGCTTGGGGTGAGGAGAGCTCCGGATGGTCCAGTGTGTGGCGGCAGAACTGCGGGAGAATTATTCCAACGAACTCCCCCCTCCGGCATCTGAATCTCATCCCTTCCTCACTGCCTGGCTTTGCCATCCTACAGCCAGGGTTGAACTCCAGGCCGGGATGACAAAGGCTTATGCGCTACCCACCCATCTGCAAACCCCAGCTGCCATCCCACAGCCTCTGCACCACTGCTGAGCACCTGACCACCTCTCCCAGGCTAAGCCCTCCCTCACGGCACTTGCTCAACAGATTCCTAATGAGAAAGCCATTTCAGATCCGTATTTTCAGGAAACCCAAGGCCACAAGCCTCGTGATTCCACCTATATACGCATTTTCCCTTCCACGTTTCATCTGTGTGCTAAAGGGACTCCATTCAGGTGGGGCCCGGGGGCTGGGGGGAGGGTCCCCCATCCTCTGCTCTCTCTCGCTTGGACCTTTGGTCCCCAGATGAGCTTGGGCACGTGATTAAAATCCTTCTTTCCTGCTCCATAAGCTAATGCATTTTTCAGGTAAAGAAATATACAGAGGAGACAAAGCCCTCACATGCTGAAATTAGCCCCCGAAAAATAGGTTACCTGACAATTACTTGCTTCTAAGTGGAGCATGATCTAGTGGAGGAAGCGCTGGACGGGCTGCTGGGACGGCCGCCTTTGACTCCCAACTTACTGCCTCTTAACCTCTCTCAGTCTCTTGGTTTAGTGGAGGGATAATAATTCTCTCCACCTCCCGCCCTTGGTGGGCTGGTGAAGGTGTAATGAATCAACACCAGGATGACTCTGAAGAGGCCAGGTTCAGGTGTAAGTACACAGCATCACCAACAACCTCTCGAATCTACACCAAGCTGATTGATTTACTTCCCGTGAAAGAGACAACAATCATCATATTTACACTTCGTGCTGCAGCTTCCTGCATTTCCCTCCAGCACCCTCCCTCTGCTCCCGCTAAGGACTCCATTAAAGACAAGCTGCCTTTCTGCTGAAGACATCTCTCTCCCAGCCTCTCTCTCTCTGGCCTCACGGATCACAACCTTCTCCCCTAAATCACAATCCGTGGCCACAAAACAAATCACCCCGCCGTATACGTGAGGCCACCGCGTGTCCACACGAGGATGAGGAAATGGATTCCATGGGCACAAGAGGATTCCTCGGAAGTCAGGTGCCGCGTGCTTGAGTTCCTCGTTACCACCCAGGGCTGCAGACGGATGGCAATCTGGCTGTCATGGGCACACCGTGGGAGACAGTCATCATGCACCATCAGCTGTGGCTGTTGCTGGCAGCTGCCAGCAATCCTTTCCTCTTTCACTTTTTTTTGGGGGGCGGGGTGTGGTACGGGCCTCTCACTGTTGTGGCCTCTCCCGTTGCGGAGCACAGGCTCCGGACGCGCAGGCTCAGCGGCCATGGATCACGGGCCCAGCCGCTCCGCGGCATGTGGGCTTTTCCTGGACCGGGGCATGAACCCGTGTCCCCTGCATCGGCAGGCGGACTCTCAACCACTGCGCCGCCAGGGAAGCCCCTCTTTCACTTTTGACAACTCCTGTCATTCTCAGCAGCACTCAGCACTTGCTGCTTTCACATAGACAGAAAAGAATATTAAAAGAAAAAAAAAGGAAGAAGAAAGAAAGAGAAAAAAACAGTTTGAAAGGTTCTTATTAGTCCCAGGAATGAAAAAGTCTGCTTGCTCCCGAGACATCCAAGCCAGGCCAGGAGAATTCAAGACAGCAGGAAGTTTGACATTCTGTGGCCACAGGGTCCAATGCAAGGGCTTCTTGGGTACCACCTGCTGGGAGACAGGATAAATGTATCCTCTCTGCTCAGAGCACAGCCCAGGGACCGATTCCCCACCTCTGATGTCTGAGGAAGATGTCAACAGAGGTCCCCTCAAGAATGATGTCTCTATTTCCATGCTAATGCTGGGCTGCACTGGGAAGAAACGCATCTTTCTGAAAAGCAGGATGGGCCACCATAGCTCAAGGAAGTGTACCCAGGGGCTCTGGTGTTCTCCCAGGAGAAAGCAGGGGGCTCGGGTGGGTGCACTGGTGAGCGGGATGAAATAACCCAGTATCCCCACCCCTCCTGTGTGGTCCACCTCCAGACCCCTTAACAGGCTGACCTGCAGCTCCTGGAAAAGACCGCTGGCTCATGCCTGTCTCCAAAGGAATGTCACTGCCAGGCCTCCTAGCTTGTCTCCCTAGTGCTTTCGAGATCAAAACCCCAAACTCGTTAACGACAAACTTTGCTGAGGGGACAGTACCCACCGAGGGTCAGAATGTGGTGCAACTGTCTCATTAAAGTGTCTTTCAACTTGAAAACTCACTGCCAGTGACGATGGGCACTTGGCCACTGCCATGAAGAAAGGAGAGGAAAACAGCTGTGGCCAGGTCAAAACAGATTAAATTTATGGCTGGCAGACTGTGGTTGAACGCTGTTTATTGCATGCTTGGTGCTATCTTTTTTTTTTTTTTTTTAAGGTGATTTTCAAAAATGTTATTCCTGTTGGTGATGTGCCTTTCTTTTCTCACGGGACATGGGCCTCGTGCCGATGGCCCCGTGTTCCTTCATGCTGTGGCTCAGACATCATTAAGTGATAAAACCCCAGCCACTAAGAATACAACACCATTGTACCTGGTGCAGAAGGAAGCAGACGCCAGGGAGCATTTGGGGATACAGAAGGGAGAGTCCTGAGGTGAGGAACCTAACAGAACAGCCCCAGCATCAAGGGAGACAGTTGTTCATGGAATATCATGGCCACTTGAGTAAGCCCATGGCTTCCCTCACTGCCCCAGTGTGAAGAGCATGAGAGAATTCAAGACGGCAGAACAAGAGCTATATAGTTTCCTAGGGCTGCCAAAACAAAGGACCACAAGTTGGATGGCTCAAAACCACACACACTTCTTTTCTCCAGTTCTGGAGGCCAGACGTCTGAAATCAAGGGGTCAATAGGGTTGTTTCCTCCTGATGGCTCTGAGGGACAAGCTGCTCCACGTCTCTCTCTTAGTTTCTGGTAGCTGCCAGCGATCCTTCATGTCCTTGGCTTGAAGAAGCATTACTCCAATCTCTGCTTCTGTCCTCACATCACCTCCTCTGTGTGTCCTCAATCCTTTTCTTCTAAGGACACTCGTCATTGGATTTAGGGTCCGACCTAATTTAGGATGATCTCATCTCGAGATCCTTAACATAATTACATCTGCAAAGACCTTCTTTCCAAATAAGGTCACACTTACGGGATCCATTAGACATAGCTTTTGGGGAAACACCATTCAACCCACAGTGACAGCCAAAGCCATCTGGGGAACTGCTCTCAGGCAAAGCCTTCATTCTAGTCCACCACCCAATGGACTCTCTGCCTGCCCTTGAGGCACCTGTAACTTTGGCTCTGTAACAAAGCCACAGGGACACCGAGCCTTTCCTCAAAGCCAGGCAACACTTTTCAAAGCCATGTTCCCGTCTCAGAGTGTCACTCAGCCCTGAGAACCTTAGAAACCTTGGAGGCGGTTTCTAAGATAGCAGGCCACAACAGAGCATCTCCCCGCAGGAATCCCCGGAGAGGAAGGGAATCAGAGGGAGGTGTTAAGCCAAGCCCTGCAGCCAGGATGTTCCTCCTCACGGTCTGTCCTCTGAGCTTCAAGGACCAAGCACAGGGCTCTTCTCCTACAGGGGCTTTGCAAATGTTTACCAGCCTTTCCTTTCTTTCTTTCCTTCCTTCCTTCTTTCTTTCTTTCTTTCTTCCTTTCCTTCCTTCCTTCTTTCTTTCTTTCTTTCTTCCTTCCTTCCTTCCTTTCTTTCTTTCTTTCTTTCTTATTAAATTTTATTGGAGTATGGTTGCTTTACAATGTTATGTTACACTAGCCTTTTCTTTTTGTTAATTAATTAATTAATTAATTAATTTTTGGCTGTGTTGGGTCTTTGTTACCGCATGTGGGCTTTCTCTAGTTGCAGCACGTGGGCTTTCTCTAGTTGCGGCGAGCGGGGGCTACTCTTTGTTGCGGTGCGCGGGCTTCTCACTGCGATGGCTTCTCTTGTTGCAGAGCACGGGCTCTAGGCGCGTGGGCTTCAGTAGTTGTGGCACACGGTCTTAGTTGCTCCACGGCATGCGGGATCTTCCCGGACCAGGGCTCCATCCCATGTCCCCTGCACTGGCAGGCGGATTCTTAACCACTGCACCACCAGGGAAGTCCCACCAGCCTTTTCTTAATGGAAAACATATGGCAGCTCATTATATTCTAAAGTGACCTCATGTCATTGGTCGGTTCTGATCATTATAAAACACTTTCTTCAGCTGAGTCAAAACCACTTACCTGGAATGCTGTCCACACACTGTCCCAGATTTGCCTTCAGGAACTCTGAAAATGAAGGTCACCCCCGGGCTCAGAAGCTGTCTCATTCTAATCAGTTGAGGGAATGAAAGTATCGCCCCCTCCCCGAGGTCACAGGGCACTGGCAGTGTGGTCAGACTGACCAAAGGAATTTCGGCCCTTCCACGAGCACGGACAGCAATCATCACTGCAGGTTTTGAATTTAGCCCATTATATGCTTAGGTGCTTTGCAAGTAGTACTTCTAATCTTCACAACAGCCTGAAAGGCATGGGTTGTTGTCATCCGTGCTTTTTACGTGAGGGGATGAATTCTGAGGTCAGATAAGTGAAGGATATGGCATTTGAACCCAGATCTGTCGGACTGCGGAGCCCTCATTTGGTGCCCCCATCCCCACCCCATGCTGGCTCCCTCCTGTGTGAAGGAACAGTCTGCTTCCAATGCTGGGGGCCCAGAATGTGGGGAAAGGATGAAAGTCCTCAAAGGAGGATGAGGGTGAATCAGAAACTCCAGCTTCATATCAAAACCAAGCAATCATGTTTTATTTCCATTTCCCTGAACATATAGTTCAGTTACATTCGGTATGGGGGAAACAAAAAAAGCACAACCGGTGGTTGAGAAATGTCAAGTATTACATTTCAGCGGACGTGTACGGAACAATCAAAAGGTTGAGCATCCCCAAACAGACGCAAACCTTCACCAAAATCTCCTTCAGAGACACACTGCCGAGCTCTGGAAAGAGCAGCTCCTGTTTCCGGCCCAGCTGATTTTTCTAGAGTATAAGCTCCATACTTCCCAAGCCTGCTTCACCCAGAGGAGAAAATATAACACTTATTATCCCTGGCACATTTATAGAGGGGTTTATGCTTTCTCTTTGTCACAAATCATTGCAGTTGATCCTCACTTCCGCCCTATAAAGCAGGGGTGGTGGAAAGCGTTACCCTCACTGCACAGGTAAGGACATCAGGAGGCGAAGTGGGCTGCCCACTACAGAGACCCCCGGGGGAAGGAAGGAGAGCCGTCAGGTCCCCTTTTGTCTTCACTATCCTCCTTTGCAAGCCTCAGAGTCCCAGGAAAGATGTGACAATTCGAGATCCCACCAAAGAGCTGGGGTGGGAGGAGGAAAGATGGGGGAGGGGGAGGAAGGACCACGGAAAGACCCAGGAAGAGGAGCTGTGGTCACTAAAGCCACAGTGGGGTCAATTCAAAGACTTGATCACAGCTTCCACCCGGGAAGGGACACAGGAAGTGGGCAGGAACAGCTGAGTTCCTTCAAGGAGATGGGACCATAAATCTTTTGAAATTCCGTATTCTTCCCACTTGCAAAACCTTTTCCTTGGGACCCTGAGCTTGCCCTTAGCAATGACAGTGTCAGCCCCGGAGAGAGCTGGAAGGCTGGCAGCAACTAGACCCCTCTGGTGTACCTGTGGCCAGAAGAGCTTGGATACAAGTGCTTCTCTGAGGTCATATCGTCTAATGAATGAAGGTTAACAGCTAAACGGCGCAAGAAAGGGCACTGAACTTTACTCTGCTACGACTCTGCTTCTAAGTAAATGCTTTGGGAATTGCCTCACTTGGTCATCAAATGCCAGTAGGTCCTCTTAACAACAAGTTGACGGCAGCCGGTAGGCCTCCAGAATACAGACTGGCCTTTGCCTTATGCAAAACCCCCAGGACACAGAAAAGCTGAACAGTCACACTTCAGAAAATTCTGTTGGCTTAATGATTCCCACCCACAAGGACACTGGCTCCTGCAGCAATGGACCCCTAGAACGTGGCCCTCCTCCCCCGTGGTCTGGGAGAGCCCTCCCTGCAGAAGAATTCCCTGTAGCCCACACTTCCATTCTGGGGGGCTACTCTGCTTCTGTGGAAGAAGGAAGAGTTGAGCTATTTACACGGTCATTTTTGTTACAGTATTGAAAGCCTTGAAATGATCACAAAAGGAAAATAGGAAAATATGCCTCCTAAAAAGAGCTGAGGCATATTATTATAGCAACCGAATCCTAAAAGGAATTTTCAAGTAAAAATATGGCTCACGTGAAGTTGTTATGGCAACTGACTTTAAAAGTAACCGGATTTGGGCAAGTTGCTTCCTCCACCCTCTCTGCAAAGTCTTGCAGGAACTTCATGCTAAAATTATGCTTTAATTTTAATTAGCCAAATAGGTCATAAATATAGCTTATTCCCAAATCCTTGCAACGCCTACCCTGCAAGCCAGTGATCTACTAATGAGAAAATATTTCAACACAACGCACTTACCATTAAAAATATCTGATCCAATATTTTTCTAATATAATTTATCAATTTAAACACATTGCGTAATGTGATGTTCTGTAGCATTCCATTAAGATGATAAATAGCGGGGAGGGGGGAAACCAAGAGATTAAACATATTGCAAGCAGTGTACGTGTATTTAAATAACCTGGGCCATTGCCAAGGAAAGCACACTGTTCCCATCCTCTAATACAGTCTAAACTCTGCTGCATATATCCCTGACTGTAAGGGTATTAATAGGACAGAAGAAGGGGGGCAATAAGAAATGACAGGCAGCTTCAGAAGAAATAAAATTTCTATTAGGATTTGTTCTAAGATTACATCAAAGCAATTCATATGTTTTAATCTGCAGAGAGAAAAAGCAACTACTTGGGGTTTGTGCCTGGGGGCTGCCTCTGTGTATCGAACCACACAGTTTGCATAATGGACAATTTTCATTCAATCAGGATCTCAGCACAGATAGCTCCCACTCAAAAGGTCCTAGACAAGGGCTCATAGTTTTTAATTCTCCCAGCTCCCCCTGCTGGAGGAACATCATTTAACAGGAGAAAAGGATGCCGGGCGGCTCTCTAAGCCTCTGCTCTAAATTCAGGTCCTTTATTAAGTTAGAGACCTGACTTTATAAACACCCCCCTTTCTAGGTCCTTCTCCAAACAGGAAGGACCTAGAAAGGTCCTCTGTAAGATATCAGCGTGCACCTCCTTTAGTAATTCCTGTAAGAGGAGAGAGGCCGCAGGGTTGTGGCATGAAAGCCCTTGCCCTTCCTGCTGTTTACTGAGTTAGGAATTTTAGAAACATCTATTTGCATTCTGGCCTAAACATGGAGGGACTGAAGTTGCTGGAAGTTGACTGGTGCACATGGTCACCGGTGTAAAACCCCACATGTCATTCCTACCTGGCTAATCATCTTTCAAGTTTCCCATCTGTCCAAGGTCTTCAAAAAATAAAATGAAAAAAAAAAAAAAAAAGAAAGCTACCCAACGGGAATTGCATTTTCATGCACAATGGAAAACGTAAAAGCTGAACAAATCGTTTTGAAAAGCTGGCATAGACGACACTGGATTGGAGGAAGGAAAGTCCTGGGCGAGCAGGCTGCGCCAGGACCGGGGCTTCGGCCTAATCCCTCTTGATCCCAGGGCTTAGCGTGGCTCCAGCTCTCTCTCCTCTCTCTCCGTGGAAGCCGCAGAACCGCTCTGCTCCATCCACCTGGCTCCATCCCAAGTCCAGCGCCCACTGCTTTCCCGCGGGGAGGCTGCACTGGGAGGGTGAGCGACACGAAGCTGTGTGACCTGTTTTTGAAAACCTGGGATGATCATTTAAATGTTTAAAATATGCACATGGTAATTCAAAACTAATTACCCTGAGCACATTTGAAACGTTTATGCCATCATCTCTGGATCCTGCCTACTGATTGTGGGCCACAGCTCACTCTGGTGTTTCTGTAAACTGCTCCAGCGATTTTAACTTCCAGGCTAAATCAGGCAGCGAAGGCCCTGCCTCAGCCCTGGTTGGTGGAGGGACCCCTTCCCCCCACGTCCAGGACAGGAGGCTGTTCCCCAGGAGAGCCATTCGTCCTGGTCAGGGAGCTCTGGCTGCCTTGTTCTCAGTGCTGTTCATAAGTGTCATTTCCATTATTTAATTTAGGTTAAAGTGACCTCTGTCCTCACCTATACCTTTTCTCCTGTCCCCTCGCCATCCCCCTCCTCTGCCCCGGGCGGATATCTTAGTTCACTCAAGTGCATCTGAAAGTTGCCTTGACTGTTCATATCCACTTGGCTACTTTTCCATTTGGGGGTGAATATGGGAAATTCTGGAAGGCCAAGGGGTTGGAAGGTGGCCTCATGCACCAGAGCTGCCTTGAGAACAGGACTGAGGCGGGCCCAGCTGAGGGAGCGGCAGCCATCGCTGAGCACGGGTTACTGTAGCCGAGGGCACACGCGTGCCCATGCCACATGCGTGCACACACACCTCACACAGGGGGCAAACCCTGCTTACAGACTGGACTAATTAGACCTAGGCGGGTCCTGAAGCAAATTCAGTTCCCCCTTTTCCGGAACAAGATGAGTTCTCTTCCTTTGGGGGCACTAAACCAGCAGGCCAGTAGCTAAGAGACTGAGAAGGGTGATGCTGTGGCCAAAATAACTTGGACTTGCCCAGTGTTTTCAAGGAGACTGACCTCAGCCGACGAGCTGGAGCCGGAGGAGGCATAACCCGAGAGTCAAGGAACGAGCGCCTGTTTGTAAATATGCTCTGGGAGACAGGGGAGTGATGGCCAGTGTCGTCTTAGCGCTCTGAAGATGCCAGCGGTGGGTACTAGACGTTGAGGAATACAGATGTGGGTTACAGTCCCACAGCCGGCTGAAGGTTGATAGAGGGATATTACTGGTTTTAACTAGAGCCATTAAGAGACTCTTCATTATCCCCACAGCACTGTCTCCAAAGCTATCACATGAGCCATAATGCAAGGGAGAATTTTCATTCCATCAACAAGAGAGGGAGCCAGTCTATCTTTGTCCAAAGAAAATGAGCTGCCCAGCATGAAGCTTGTGAGGAATGGAGTGTACAACACTCCAATAACATCCCCTGCAGGATTTCCTCGGCTGTTTAGTTGGCTAAGCAGAGAGGCTGCACTGGAGCAATCCTCCCGGGCACCTGGCTGGCCAGGACACCAGCTCTAGCAGCAGCCGACAATTGGTCAATTAAAGACAAAGGATGCTCGCTGGGACCTGCGTTCCAAAGGGCTTAAGTATTAAGCTCCGAGCCGCTCTCCTGATGTTCAGCAATCTCGCTTACTATTTCTCTACAAAGATCCATCACTTGAGCCACGCTGATTTACTCGGTTTCACCCACACCCGCTTTCCTTTGTCCTGCTCCCGAGCCTACGCGTGTGCCGCTCCTTCAGCTGGAAATGGACCTCTCTTTTCTCCCTGCCAATCCATTTTCTCGCCCTTATGAGGACAACGCACACGTGCTGGGACTGCCTCCACCAGAGTCTTTTCTCTCCTCTCCACCCGCTCCTTTCCCACACCACACACTCAATCTGCTATTTCTTTGCTTGTTTATAAGAAGTGTTCTTCCATGTTGTGGGTCTTCCCCCAGAGGGATTAAAATTTGGAGACAAGGGACCGAGTCATATTTATTTCCTTTGCATTTCTTGTGGCATCTCAAATGGGGTTTTCACATCAGGAAACAGCCTCGTGAGATATACCGACTGACCCAGCAGTTTTATAGCTGGAGTTAGAAGTCGGAAAAGATGACCCAGCTTACGCCCCCTCCCACGCCGAGCAAAAATTGTACCCCTCATTTAGATGATCCTGGAGTCCTGTAATTTGCCCAAAGCCGGATTTATTGCTCCCGTTGTAAAGTGTATCTTCTCTAAGCCTCACTTAAAAGCTACCACTTGGCAGAAGATCAAGTTAGAAGTGCAGGATAGCAGGTGATGGCAAGGGTAGGGGCGGGTGGGGAGGGTGGGGTGGAGCAAATAACTGAAGCTCCGAGAACTACCAGCTCAATATTTAACCTAACTGGTAATTTGCTGTGACAATTATGTCACGAACGGAACACCACTACGATGCAAGGATGTCACTCTCTATTTAAGAGGGCTCTGCTTTTCTAGCCTCCCTCACTTGAATAACACACACGAAATGAGACTCGGCTCCAGGAGCTAAAGGTTCTATTAGGAGTCATGTGCAGCCTGGCTGGGGTGTGCACATCCACCCGGGCGGGAGTGATGCTGCCCAGGGAAGCCTGCTAACACCTCCAATTCTCCCTCGGAGGGAGAAGGCCAGAGAGCCGTGTGGGTCTCTCACAACACGAGAGCCCTTTGACTGACAGGCATCTTCCCTGAAAGCCCTGTGCGTGCCTCCACTGCAAATGGAAACGCTTTCCCACAGCCCAGCTCTCTAACCAGGAAGGCTCTGCGTGGGTTTGATCCTTCAAGAGTAACTTTAATAAGGATATTCATAAAAAGTCCATGGCAACGAAACTTCCTCTTCAAGATGGAGACGAAGACAGAAACAGGACACACACGCACACACATGCGCGCGCGCACACACACACACACACACAAACACCCTAACCGCTGGCAGGAAGACAAAAGAATATTATTAGGGGCTTCCCTGGTGACGCAGTGGTTAAGAATCCACCTGCCAATGCAGGGGACACGGGTTCAAGCCCTGGTCTGGGAGGATTCCACATGCCGCGGAGCAACTAAGCCCACGCGCCACAACTACTGAGCCTGCGCACCTAGAGCTCGTGCTCCACAACAAGAGAAGCCATTGCAACGAGAGAAGCCTGCGCACCACAGCAAAGAGAAGCCCCTGTTCACCACAACTACAGAAAGCCAGCGCACAGCAACTTAGACCCAACATAGCCAAAAATAGATAGATAAATAAAATCTATAAAAAAGGAATATTATTAAAGTCATAGCCATAAAGAAGGATGTTGCCATCTTCTAAATTGACTGCTAGATTCATGGAACGTGGCTAAGCAAGACAAACCATTTTCTGTTTAATTTGTGGCTCCTTCATGGAAGGTTTGCTGCCTGGAGAGAGCCCATTAGGGGAGGAGAGCTCGTCTACAGGGATGCACCTTCGAAAGATGTTCAAATTTTAAATAAATGGCGGAGAAAGAAATTGGTGGTGGTGGTGGTAGTGGTAGGGGGTGGTTTGCTGTGGAGGCAGAAGAGCTTCTACAAAGACCAGCTTTGCATTCCAAGCCTACGTGCTGGGGAGATCAGCTTTCCGAAGCAAACATAAGCCTCTAAAATTTTAGGCCAATAGAAATGACCTCTGTACCATGGCTGACTGAAGATATAAATAAACTTCAACATGAACAGCAGTGTCCACCGTGAGAGGAGAGATGAGAGTCCAATCAGAGCTTATTTTTAAAAGGTCCTGGTTGTTCTGACTCCGTTTCGGGGTAGGGCATTCATGGGCACAAAGCTGCCGTTCCTTGCAGTGAGCTCCCCTGCTTTCACGGGCACCAGCGCCTGGTTACCTAACCACGGAAAGGAAGCTGCACCACACAAGTTAAATATAGGCTGAGTTATCTGCATTTTACAAGCACCAAGAATGTTAACTGAGGAAGCTGTCATTTTTAATGAAAGCACCAACTTCCAATTACCAACTGGGTAATACCCCAGGGAGCACATATGATTTTGTAAGATTGGCTCACAATAATCAAAAGTTTACACACTTATTTATTTTTTTAAAGATGTTGGGGGTAGGAGTTTTATTAATTAATTAATTTATTTTTGGCTGTGTTGGGTCTTTGTTTCTGTGCGAGGGCTTTCTCTAGTTGTGGCAAGCGGGGGCCACTCTTCATTGCGGTTGCGTGGGCCTCTCACTATGGCGGCCTCTCTTGTTGCGGAGCACAGGCTCCAGACGCGCAGGCTCAGTAGTTGTGGCTCACGGGCCTAGTTGCTCTGTGGCATGTGGGATCCTCCCAGACCAGGGCTCGAACCCGTGTCCCCTGCATTAGCAGGTAGACTCTCAACCACTGCGCCAACAGGGAAGCCCTACACGATTACTTTTGAATTGGATATAAATATTTCTCACGAGGCAGGTGGGATTGTTTTTTCACGTGGTCTATATTCAAGGCCGAAAAAGAAACTGCTTTCTTGAAAAGTATACATCGGAGATTTATCAACAGCTAAGGAGTAAGGGGGTCCAAGGTGACAGCCATGAAGAACCTAACAAAGCTAGAAGGCTGCAAAAAAATGGCCAGGTGGTAGGTTCGGTCTCAACAACAGCCACAAGTTCACTGACGAGTCACAAACTCTTACGACAAGCCCAGTGCAAGAGTTGGGGTCTGGCAATAGGTAATACACGTAAGTCCTCCTACATCAGCCATGGTCAGACATTACTCATACAGGGGCCCAGTTTCCTTTGGTGCCATCTACCTAACTCTCATGGCATCTACATAGCTTCATCTGCCAGCAGTGAATATGGAATGAATGGCTGTTAGCCGGCATTGCATGTGTTTTCCATATAGATCAGATGGCCTTGACCTAAATGAAGGATACAATTTGTGAGTCTCAAATCAACCAATTCTTTGTGAAATCTTTTCTGATGACTCCAGTCTCCAGTGATCTCTCCATTTACTGAATTTTAATTTGAGTTGTGATATTACTACTTAGCCCCAAGCCTTGCTCCAAATAGACTGCAGTTCTTGGGGACAAGGTTATCTTGATTTTTTTTTCTTGGCTGCACTGGGTCTTCGTTGCTACAAGCGGGTTTTCTCTAGTTGCGGGGAGCGGGGGCTACTCTTCATTGCGGTGCGCGGGCTTCTCATCGCGGTGGCTTCTCTTGTTGCGGAGCATGGGCTGTCGGCTCACGGGCTCAGTAGTCGTGCCTTGTGAGCTCTACAGCGCAGGCTCAGTAGTTGTGGCGCACGGGCTTAGTTGCTCTGCGGCATGTGGTATCTTCCCAGACCAGGGATTGAACCTGTGTCCCCTGCTTTGGCAGGAGGATTCTTAACCACTGCGCCACCAGGGAAGTCCCGGTTATCTTGATTTAAAGTCATCTACGGGAATTCCCTGGTGGTCTAGTGGTTAGGACTCCGTACTTTCACTGCTGAGGGCGTGAGCTCATTACCTGGTTGTGGAACTAGGATCCCGCAAGCTGTGCGGTGTGGCCAAAAACCAAACCAACAAAATTAGTCACCTAGAAGGAGAGGGTGGCACAGGTGGTCAGTGAAGACAGGTGTTACATACTTTTCTCAATGACTTGAAACCTCCATCGCAAATGTAATGAAATTTTTAATAATCATTCATTAATAGCTTTAGATAAAGAATCAGGTTGATCTATAAAGCAAGTCAGATGTGTTCAAGAGGCCATTTCTAGCAGAAAACAAGAGGATCCAAGCCTCCTCTCGCAGCCACAACCCCGTCCACGTGGTAGGTAGAATGAAGCCACCGGTGGCTCTGGGCCTTCCTTGCGCCTCTCCTTCCTGGTCTTCTACCTGCTGTTGCTCCAGAGGATTCTAGTGCCTGCTCAAATCACCTGCCAGCCCGTGAGGGTCAGAGGAGCTCTCACTGGACTGAGGCAAAGAAAGCACAGAGAAACGTACAGAACAAGAGGAGAAGACACACATTTTCCCAGTGCAACAAAGGATAATGCTTCTGCCTATCAAAATCTGAGTTTATGATAACAATTAGAAAGTATGTGTACGTCTAAACTAATACAATGTTATATGCCAATTATATCTCAATAAAATTTAAAAAGCTAGAAAATATACATATCCAGTAGGTGAATTGGCTCAATAAATTCACACATTCATATAGGCAAATACTAATTAAAATGATGCAGATCTAAAAAAAAATAACACAGATCTATTTTTATTGAGTAGGAAAGAGGTCCATCCTTTAGTGCTAGGAACAAAGTGTTATAGAATAATATGCATAATATCATCCCATTTTTAAGTTAAAACTATACACACATACAAGTATAGAGAAGAGCAGTCAGCTATACAAGCAGTTATTGCCGATTGGTGGGACAATTTTGTTTTTTGTTTTTTCTTGTCTGCAGTTTACTTTTCTACGATGAACATGGATTACTTGTGTTAAGAAACAGTCAATGGTCCTAACAGTACCCATTCTTTTCCTTTTTTTCCTTGACATTAACAATACTTATCAGCTTAATAATGAAACATGCTCAGGTTTTTTTCCAAAACAATGAAAATTAAACATCTAAAGTCTCTCTTTTTTGAGGAAAAAAAGGATTATTCCCAAAAGTGTTTCTGAAAGCCAGAACTCTACCAGCAGAGTGGATTATAAAACTTAAGAGCTAACAAACTGCATAAAAAAGGGAGGGGGAATACGAGGGGGGAAATCCTCTCTTTGAGATAAGGAAACAATCAATTTACTGGGGGGAGAAGTGGCTTTCTAACAAGTGACAAGGAAACGAGATGCAACAAACAGTTTCATTTTCTATAAATAAAACCTTAGAAGGCATATTGCCAAAGAAACACGTCAATATATAAACCTTTGTATACTGGGCTACCAAACTTCACCTTTAGACAGTATATTAATTATATAGTCAATAACCATGGGTTTCATTAGTGTATTAAACACCACGATCGATGTTATTTATACTTTTCGAAGACAGGCCACTCAGGAAAAAAATGTCGGGGAGGGGAAGTTCTTGACCCTGCAGCTCAAAAAGTCACAACAAGCACACTGGAGATAAGCAAGACTTTAATGGAAAGCATAAAACACTAAAAATATGGACAGAAATCAGATTATTACCCTTTTTTTCCCCCCTGCCTCCTTCACAATGAGACTGGAGGGAATCCAAGAGCCATTTAAAATAAAGGTGAAATGATTAGATTTTCTCCTAATTGCCTAACGCTGATGTCATTGTGTACGCAAAATAAACGTTGATCTCCAAGTGAAAGATGAGAAATAGAACATGAACAGCCTTTCAAGGTAAACTATCTCCAAGAGAATTCTAAGAACTGTGGGCCAGAATCTATCTAGGCAAGCCTTCGGGACCTGAAGCTCTTAGAAGCCTAACAGTGGAGCCAATTCCTGATGCTCCGCTACTGGTGATTTGATTTTTAGTAGGGAAATCTGCTAAACGTCCTCCCTTGAGGGAGCCGCCCTATCTCAGAACATCCCCTGTGGACTTCTAATCGCATCTGCGTAGACGTACTCGTGTCACCGCGTGGGCATTGAGAACGCGTGGCGGCTGGTACAATGTTCCAGAGACGCGTCAGGGTCGCACCGTTGGTCAGTGCTCTTCACGGGGTGGAAGCCGTGATAGGGAAAGAAGGGAATGCTGGGAGCAGCGGATATAAAAGACTCATTACCGGACTGAAAGCTAGATTGCCACTTCTAACCCACAATTTGTCAATCCACCAGAGTGCTGAAGAGTATAACTTTCTAGTCAGCGCTTTACACGCAAGGTCAGACAGAAAGGAGCTTCCATAAAAATCGTTGAGGCCTCGGCCAAAGAATCAAGTGCAGCCCAGTGGCCATCTTCTGAGACTAGAACGTGCTCAATTAGTGGGCCTGAGAAAAGGCCGCTCTATGTTCTGAAAAACGGGAGTCACCCTGCCTAGCGCCGGCTGGTTCCTCCCGAAAGAGGACAGCTAAGGATGACACAGACAGGACGTGATCACTCCCCAGCTCCACCAAGGGCCTCCACGTGCCCCACTTGCCCAGATTAAAAACCAGGGCCTGGTGCTGCAGGAAGACTGCGACGCTGCCTAGATGCTTGGAGAGAGCTGCGCAGCAAATGCCAAGCGGTGGGCTGCAGCAACCAGATAGGTAATTAATATGATTAGGAACACAGAGAGGAAGCATGCTCTTGCCGACTGAAAAGCCCAGCAGCATAATTACTGTTTTCTTCCCAGCTCACTGTCTGTTCACATTTCAAAGCCTGGGTGGTGTTAAGACTGCTGTGTAAACATCAATAAAATCCCGAAGTGCCAGATCATCAGCATTCCAGGGCACAGTGGCTTTTCGTTTGGGGTCTTTTCATTCTTTTAAAGATGCATTTCAGGGCTGCAAACATTAGGAAGAATCATCTCCATGCTTTGGACTAATCTTCGAGTTTGTAATGAGTTAATATCTCCCCTCAGTGAACATTTATTATGAAGGCTAATTAATTGCTTTCCAGTTACAAGAGCCCTTTGCATTCAAAGAAAGTAGGATTCACAAGCAGAGACTATACTGTTTATTAAACAAAGCAATGGAAACAAAGGGCTTCTCCTTTCAAAATCCCTTCTATTTAACATAGCTTTAATCAAGAAAAGAAACATACAAATGCAAGAAATATGTACAGGTAGAAAAGGCATACCAACCAAAATGCAACATTAACTGAAGGGAAAACTAACGCAATGCTCTGTAGCTGCCTGGATGTCCCTAGGGGACGGCAAGCCAAGGCTTATCAGCCTTCCTCAGAAGAGACAATTTTGATTAATATCAGACCTGTCTGACTCAGTCTATTAGACCCTGAAGGAAGGATATTTTCAGATAGAAAAGATATGACTGATTAATAACTCTACCCTATTGCCATTCCAAGCACTAACAACTATGTGGCACCTCTAGAAGGCGCGCCTTTGAATCTAGGAAGACACGCCTACTAAAACACCCAGGTTCCTCTGCACAATCACTTCTCGGCTCTCCCTCCCGAGAAGGGACCCGAGCCGTGGAGGTGTCACCACTGGAGAAGTGGAAACCCTACTTACATAATTTATTTCACTGCCTGCAGATTTAGGGCCAATTACTTGGGACATAATTCCTGGTTGAAGATAATGAAATCTTAATAAAACTGACAAAAGCCTAAAGACAGAAGGAGTGACTGGTACTACACTCCCCGCCAGCTGACCCTGAGGTCTGACACGGTTTACACCACAGCCCTCCGAGCAGATTTCCCTTTGCTGCCAGTGGGTTCCCAGATGCGCACAAGAGGCAATGGCTTAGTCCCCCACAGAGAGGCACTCCACACCGTGCAGCTAACGCAGAGTCGTCAGGCGCGGCGGGGCGGGGGTCGGGGTTGGGGGTCAGTTCGCTTTAGCCCTCTGTCTACAGACTCCTGCCCCGTTAGCAGGCTTGGCTCACATCGCCGCAGCGTTTCTCCTGATGCTCACGATCAACCTTCTGCCATATTCTCTGTAGTCCACGGGCTTCACGTCCATCACAGTGGCCTTAATTCGAGACTCATCCTTTGAAAAGAGAAAAGCGATTTGTGAATGAAGGAAAGCCTGTGGCCATGGGGCAATGGTTTCAACGATCCCAGCAGGAGAAATCACAAAGACACGCTGGGTTCAGAGTTCTGTCATTCCGATAAGGAAACAATGATGGTGAGAGCCCAGGGCAGAGTTTCTGGGGCCGGGAGAGTGGACAAAGGCCTCCCTTCGATACAGACCCCTCTCACCTGTCCCTCGCGCTCCCAAATGCTCAGGAACCTAGACTCCAAGCGCGATGGACCTCAGAGGATTCATGAAGTTCAATTTATTCTCTTTACAGAGGGGGAAACAGGAGCCCAGAGGAGACAGTGACTTCCTAAAGCCACACAGCTGGCTCTGAAAGCAGGGGCCATGGGGAGCGGAGAAGCACCCACGGCAGAGGAGGGAGGCCTGCCATGGGCCCACCTCAGCCCCGAGAGAGGCGACCTCGCTGCCCTTCACCTGCCCTGTCCGCACCATTCAGGGACCGAGCAACCCTTCCATCCCTCCCTCCCGACACCACCCTGACATCCACCACCCTGACATCGTTATCACTGACATCTGGAGTCCCTGTCTCATTTAACGCTCACAAAACCAAGCACAGCTATCAGCAGGTATTAGGGTTAAGGTCTGATAATAAAACAGAACGAGTAAACCCTGAGGCAAGCAGAGGAGTTTTCTGAATTCTCTCCCCTTGCCGCAGGTTCACAGGTTTACTAGGTTGGACGTTGCCTGCAGAGGCAGAACAGGGTGAGGCCAGCTCAGGGGCTCACACGCTACAGTGTGCTCTGTACTGACTAAACCCAGTCGTATTTCTAAGCATGGTTGAGAGCAAAGCTCTGAGGCTGGACTGCCTGTGTGCCATTATTAGCTCTGCCACTTGCTAGCATATGAGTTTCGGCAAGTTACTCATTCTCCGTATGCCTACCTTGTTTTGCTGGTAAAAACGGGGCTAACAATAGTTTCTACGCATAGGGTTACTGCCAGGATGAAGCGAGACAATGTATGCAAAGGGTGTAGAACAGTATCTGGCAGACAGTAAGTACTCAATAAAGGCTGTTTCATCATGACTTTACAACCGTATGATGTTATGAGCAATTTAAGGAATTTTCAAGGTAATTTTAACTACATATGGTCTTTGTTTCACATACTGACTTTAGAAACCCAAACCATGTGGAAGATGTGAGTCCATTTTGTCGGGACACAAACCAAAAACCCCTAGGTTTTAACTGAAAAGGCCACACAGCGGGACTTCCCTGGAGGTCCAGTGGTTAAGACTCCGCACTCCCA
The DNA here is from genome assembly GCF_005190385.1 of Monodon monoceros. Lineage (NCBI taxonomy): Eukaryota > Metazoa > Chordata > Mammalia > Artiodactyla > Monodontidae > Monodon > Monodon monoceros. The sequence continues at coordinate 50,463,405 of NW_021703786.1, forward strand.
ATGCAGGGGGCGCAGGTTTGATCCCTGGGGAAACTAAGATCTGGCTTGCCGCAGGGCACAGCCAAAAAAAAAAAAAAAAAAAAAAGGCCACATAGCATTTTTTCTCTGGATGTTGACACTGGACGAGACCCTTAACCTCTCTTTAAGGCTGTTTCCTCATCTGAAAACAGGATGATGCTTGGTACCCCAGTGCTGGGAAGATTCAGTGAGTAATAAATGCAGGGTGCTTAGCATTGGGTCTGGAACACAGTAAGCAAGGAACTGACAGTTAACACTATAATGTTGCTGGGGGTGACAAACAGCAGTTCCCCACTGCTAACCCTCCTGCACCTTGGGTGATGTCACTTACATTGTAGGTCTCCAATTTGACCCTGATCCTGAATGTAAAAGATCTGAAGTTGGCATTCTGGAAAACTTCCTCAAACGCTTGCTCGTTCTGCAAAAACAAACGTAAAACGGTAGGCATGGAAACTACCAGACCATCCGAAAATGTCCATAAGATATCTGAAAAGACTTTGAGGAAAATCCTTGAGAAAATGATCACCCCCAGTGGTTTAAAATTTCTTAGGAATGACTAAGGTGACATTTCGTCACATAAAACTGTTTAGGTAGAATTTTATTAAAAATTAAAATACTCTACCTAGAGTACTCAAATTCATAGGGACGGAAAGCGGAATGATGGCTGCCGGGGGCGGTGGAGAGTTAGTGTTTAATGGGTCCAGAGTTTTGGCTTAGGAGGATGAAAAGGTTCTCGAGCTTGACGACAGTGATGGTTGTGCAACAGTGTGAACGTATTTAATGCCACTGAACTTACACTTAAAAATGGTTAAAATGGTAAGTTTTATGTATATTTTACCACAATAAAAAAGAAACTGAAGCACTCTTAGGAAACACATTTCTAAACTTTAAAAGTCTGTGATGGAATAGATCTGAGGCTCAGCATCTTCACCACAAATTAAGAATGGGAGGACACACTCAGAAAAAAGTTCAAGTTGTCACATGCATTATTTCAGCCTCTGGATTTACAGCTATGGATTTGGTGAGGAAGTGAGGAAGACAGGAAAAGTAGGCAAAGGTTAGGGAAAAAGTTTAAAAACGATACTCCTCTCTCCCTCTTTCTCTGGCCCCTCAAATACTATTTGATTAAGCTGCTGAACTAAAAAAAAAAAAAAAAAAGTCTGGTAAACTGGGATCAGAGAAAGCATTTTATATAAATATGCATAAAATAAACGTACAAGAACTTTTTAAAAAACAGTTCATATCAGTCAAGTATTATCTTTGCAAGCCACCTGAAACATGAAAATAGCTTTATTATATATAGAACTGTTTTGTGTAAAGGTTACTACACACACACACACAAAGTCCTCAGGCTTTCGGGTATGTAAATAAAACAATGTGTTAAACCTTCAGAAAATCATACCAGCTGCCATCATTCTTTCAAGATCAGTGAAAGCATGGAGCGCATACTCTAAGAATATCATAGTTCCTGAGGGAAGAGTTTCTATATGTCCTCATTCACTGGCAGTGAAACCAGCCAAATGTAATAAGCTCATAAAAAATCCTGAAAGGCTGCCTCGAGCCTTAAAATCTGATATGAAAATAGAGGACCAGGCAAAACAGATAAAAGATACCATCATACTTTAAAGTCAATTCCAGTTATTTCTGTAAAAGGGCTTGTTGGGATTATTTTTAGAGAGCTCATGGACAATTTCAAAGAGACACAGGGGCAGAGCTAAACGGACAGAATAGAAGACAGAAAAGAAAAACACACACACACCAAAACAAATGACAAACCCTTTTTTTGTTAGTGGCTTTTATAAGTATCCTAACTGATTTGGAGGAAAACAGGGGAAAAAAATCTACAGATAGATGCTAATTCGTGTGGCCCAGAAAATATAGCTTTTATTGGTCTTTACATGTTTTATCTGAGCAAGTACCTTTCTTAAGTTTAGGATAATTAGTAATCTATTCCCTGAATTAAATAAAACTAATATGTGAAAATACTAATTTATAAAAATGAAATGGAGAAAGTTATCTTATGAAAGAGTTATTTCATAAGAATTCCACCTGACAACATGAAATAAGCAAGTACCTTATACGTGAATTTAAACCAGGATTTGATTCAACTTTTCAGAAAACTGTTTATTACATTAAAAAGGCACATCTGGAATGGATAAAGGTGTGGTACATATACACAATGGAATACTACTCACCCATAAAAAAGAATGAAATAATGCCATTTGCAGCAACATGGATGCAACTAGAGATTATCATACTAAATAAGTCAGAAAAAGAAAGACAAACACCATACATGTGGAATCTAAAATATCACACAAATGAACCTATCTACAAAGAAGAAACAGACTCACAGACATAGAGAACAGACTTGTGGTTACCAAGGTGGGGAGAGAGGGATGGACTGGGGGAGTTTGGGGTTAGTAGATGTAAACTATTACATTTAGAATGGATAAGAAGGTCTTACTGTAGCACAGGGAACTATTCAATGTCCCGGGATAAACCATAATGGACTTAAAGTCCAACACAGACTCAAAAAAAAAAAAAAAAAAAAAAGGCACATCTGTACTTCAGCTTATTTCAGAAGACACCTTCCAGATCTCAGGTGATTGCAGGCACACCAACTCTTGGTGTGCTAACAGTAACGGGAGAAAAAAATGCTGGAAGTGCTGTTTTTAAAGCATTTTCTATACATTACTTCATGCCTCATTGTTAGCACATCCAAGGTGGACACAATTAGACAGAATCGGATGAGCTCTCAAATAATCATCAGTGAGAAACTATACAACACCCAAAAGCAGCAAACCAAAAAGTATTAAAGAGCAAAAAGTGGGTAAGTGTTATAGCATGGGAACTATTACAGTAATAAGACAAGACGCGGCCGACCTTCTCTTTTAACTCCCCAAGATAAGCAGTGCTTTGTCCAAGGATGGCCTCTGCAGACTCCTGGAAACATGTGACCCACTGATTCTCTTGAAAGTCAGCAATATTTACCTAAAAAACACAACTTTACGTTATTTCAGCAAAGAAATAATGAAAGGAAGACACACTAAGGAGACAGGGAGATTAACTTTTTCTACTCATTAAAATAATTTCCAGGGAAAAAACCCATTTCCACTATATATGCCATATTCTTTCCAAAGAACGTAAAAAGTATCCAAGAAAGAAGTTCAAAATGTAAGTCTGGATCACAGCAGGAACATGATGTGGTGTGTATGTGTGATTTCAGATCTTAGTGGAGATACAGCCCAACTAAACTCTCCTTCAGACACAGAATCTGGACACAAGGGACTCAGTGGCCGTCCAGCCACAATGGCCTTTGGACTAAAGGTTTTGAACAAGCCACCAAAGTCCTCTGCATTTTAAATTGTACATCCCTCAGTCACCAGGAGGCACTCCATAAGACAGCTCTCAGTCACTGCTGGCATCCCAGACAACTGGAAAGCCTGAACTAAAGACAGTGCCAGGCACTTGGTAGGCACTCAAGAAATACCACAGTGGTCCTCATCCACCCATTCTACTTACTGACAGGATCATGCGGTACTTGAAATTGGGAAATTCACTGTCACACTTCTCGCAGCGGTACAATCCATTCTGTTGATCAATCACTTTCTTATTGCAGTCCTGAGTTGGGCAGGCCTGGTACATACAGTTCTCTTTGCGAAGATACACCACTGTCGCCACAGAGCTAAAATAGTCGGGCTTCAGCAGAAAAGAGTGACATGAGACACAGAGCACAGGCCTATGTTCAGGACTGGACTTGCCCTTACACATGAGGGGTAAGTGTTTACATATTCTAATTCTCATGATCACAATGTGATTACTGGGAATAATTCATTCTATAGTTTTAGAAGTCACTTGTGCTGATTATAAAACCCATGAAGGTAGTAATAAGCCAAGTTATAAAGCATATTATTCCTTAATAATAAAAGAACTAATTCTAAATTAGACTAAATTAATTAAAACTGAAACAGATTATATGAAAGACAAAGACTTCAAGAGACAAAGACGTGTTCCTCCTGTTCCTCTGACCCTCCAAAGGTAACAGAACCAGGAAATACAGAGGAATGCAGTAAAATCTAGCAGTTATGTTCAACCATTCCTCCCACATTAAAAACAACAGCAATGATTTCTAGCATCTAGATTCAACTTTATCTCTATTTGGCCAGGTGTCAGCAAGCTTTTTCTGTAAAAAGCTAGACAGTAACTAATTCAGGCTTTACAAGCCATTGGGTCACAGTCTTTGTTGCAGCCACTCACCCTGCTGCTGTGGTGCAAGATCGTTCACAGACAGTATGGAGATGAGAGCAGGTGGCTGGTTTCAGTGCGCTTGTATTTACAACAGGCAGCAGGCTGGATATGGCCCGTCGGCCTGTTTGTGAATCCCTGATCTAAGTCATCAAATTCAGAATGCAAAAAGACTGAACAAGTGTCTTCAAAGTGGAGACGTCACTGATAAGTAAGTGTAGCAAGGGCCAAGTTATGTGCATGGGCTTTATGTTGCTATTTGCTTTGCCTTTTAACTCTCACGGAAAGGATACGGGATGAATAATTTTGGGGGGCAAGCACTTCCCTCTGGGTGTACTCAATTCAGGGCCAGGTCAGCAGCCTCTGGGGCTTCCTGATGTTTCAGAACAGAAGAGGCAAAACAATACGGTGGATGTTTAAAGAGCCTGGGCAAATCCTCACTCTAAAAGGCCCTAGAGAAGGGGAGTCTCTGAGGAGAATGCCTGAAGGATGTTTCTGTATTTCCAGGTAAGGTCCAGATTCAAAGTGTGACTTGAAAGTTTGGGTGCGAACAGGTACTCTCTAGGCCTGATTTCTTGTTACATACTGTCTACCCCTAGATCTAAGAAAGAGACTGGTTGACAAGAGACACAGATCTGTCCAGTGTTTCATTCTCAGGACGCTGTATAACAGCATTATGAATTGCAGTCACTGACAATGACGAATAAGAGAGTATAGCGAAATGGGACAGTAAGGAATAAAAACTATATTGTATAATATGAAAATTATATAGCAGGAATTACTGGTTTGGGGAGCATAAAGGAGAAATAAATGATTTAAATATTGAATTGCTGACAGAATACAGGTTTAGATTAAGATGGGAGGAGGGTCATTAGATACAAACATTAAAAGGGAAGTTGCAACTAAAGTCAAATACCAGAGCCATTCTTGTCAGAGAATACCAGCAGCGCTCAGCCCACGAGACGTTAATATTCTACAGCCAGTGAGGGCACACATGTGAGCTGCCCGATGTCTGATGCTGAGACTGACTAATGCTCGGTGTGAGCTATAATCTCAAAAGCCACCTTCTTGGTATATGGGCATTTCAGTTTGCAGGAACAATCAGAGAAAAGACATATGGACCTCAAGGCAGCTCATAAAATATACAACCTGATTGCTACCACTTAGCTAAGATCCCTCTGAGAACTACACAACTCTCTAAGTCAAAGCTTGAACATCTTTCTGCCTTAACCTACCTGAGGGATGTAACATACTCCTATTAGAAAGCACAGCTCCTTCATTCTGGCTGGGATCCTCAACCATCATGCCATGCTCTGGGCAGAGCCCCAGGTGAGACTCATAGCTCTGAATTAAGGTCTAACAGCTGGTACCACAAAGGGAATCTGAAAACTACTGTCTCGCACATTTTACATGCTTTTGTGAAGAAAGTTAGGAATGCAGATACCTTGTCACCTTGGCCCAAGTTCTCTGATTTAACCTCATATAAAGTTTTCCAGTTGGTGTTGCTCCCTCCTATTCCTCCACTCTTTAGATCAGAGATGGAAACGCCAGCTAAGGCTTGTCCTTCCGAGTCAAACCTGAAAAACAAAGAATAACAGGCACTATATATGCTTATTGAATATGATACTTGTTCCTACATGCTATATACGGGCTATCCACTCCCCACCCAACTTCTTCTTTTTCTTTCTTTCTTTTTTGCTTTTTTTGGCTGTGTTGGGTCTTCGTTGCACGGGCTTTCTCTACTTGTGGCGAGCGCAGGCTACTCTTCGTTGCAGTACGTGGGCTTCTTATTGTGGTGGCTTCTCTTGTTGTGGAGCACGGGTTCTAGGTGTGCGGGCTTCAGCAGTTGTGGCACATGGGCTTCAGTAGTTGTGGCATGCGGGCTCAGTAGTTGTGGCTCATGGTCTCTAGAGCGGCCTCAGTAGTTGTGGCGCACGGGCTTAGTTGCTCTGCAGCATGTGGGATCTTCCCGGACCAGGGCTCGAACGCGCGTCCCCTGCATTGGCAGGCGGATTCTTAACCACTGCGCCACCAGGGAAGCCCCTCCCCCACCCCCACCCCTCACCCTTTCATAGGTCATGGCCAAGTGAGCTGATGGTAGTATCTTCCTCATTGTATCTTAAGTCTATTGAAGAAATGGAATGACCTCTTTTTTATCTCAATTGCTTTGATGCCCCCCAGTGGTCAAGAAAGACAGTGCCCAACTACCACAGAAACTTTTATTGAATTAGCTTTGCATATCAACACTGGCCGGAGGGCCCAAGGCCTAAAAACAGTAACCTGGAAAGTCAACAACAAAAAAAGCAACAATGGAGAGCTGTAGTATAGTTCTTTGGGCTACTGATGCTCATTTTTGCTCAGCAGCTGCATTTTTATCATCACTGAAATGTATCAGGATAGAAAGGGACAGTTGACATATTTTAACAGGGTAGCAAACAGTGTTCCCATGGTGAAAGATCTTTTAAGCCTGGTATAATTTCAAAAGACTATAAGATTCAAAGTAATTTATTAGAAGGTATTTATCTGTTTCCTTGTAGATTTACCTTCTTAGCGAGATTTTACTCACGCCAATATATATATATATATATATATTTTTTTTTTTTAAGTTATTTTCTTTTTTTAATTTTATTTTTGGCTGTGTTGGGTCTTTGTTGCTGCATGGGGGCTTTCTCTAGTTGCGGCGAGCAGGGGCTACTCTTTGTTGTGGTGCGCGGGCTTCTCATTGCTGTGGCTTCTCTTTTTGCGGAGCACAGGCTTTAGGCACGCGGGCTTCAGTAGTTGTGGCACGCGGGCTCAGTAGTTGTGGCTCACGGGCTCTAGAGTGCAGGCTCAGTAGTTGTGGCACACGGGCTTAGTTGCTCCGCGGCATGTGGGATCTTCCTGGACCAGGGATTGAACCCACGTCCCCTGCATTGGAAGGCGGATTCTTTTTTTTTTTTCGGTACGCGGGCCTCTCACTGTTGTGGCCTCTCCTGTTGCGGAACACAGGCTCCGGACGTGCAGGCTCAGCAGCCATGGCTCACGGGCCCAGCCGCTCCGCGGCATGTGGGATCTTCCCGGACCAGGCACGAACCCATGTCCCCTGCATCGGCAGGCAGACTCTCAACCACTGCGCCACCAGGGAAGCCCGGAAGGTGGATTCTTAACCACTGGGCGCGCCACCAGGGAAGTCCCATTTATGCCGTTATTAAAGTTGAAATTAATTTATGTTAAATTATTATAAAATTGATTATATTTCTTGATCACATATCAGCTAATATGAAGGAAAGGGGGCCCGAGAAGAAGTGTCTCAGAAACATACTTGTGGCAGGGAAGAGTCAGTGTGAGATTAAAAACATGCCAATGTTACCCAAAAGGAGGATAACTAGAAGTAACCACATACAGAACAGGCTCCTTAAAAAGAGAGCACAGAACAGAATGGATGCCGCCCTAAGCTGCAGACAATTGCCTTTTTGTTCTGTCAGATCAGTGGCTAAATCTGTCACAGAGGCACAGCAAGGTCCATAAATCTGTTTCACCACAACTAGCTACATGAGTTTACGGTTTCAAAAATTCCAAGGAGACATTTGCCACCAAAGACAGCTAACCGGAGTCAACAGAGCAAGGAGAAAGGCAGACCTTCTTACAGTAAAAACTCCACATCGTTGCAACCAAGATCTAAACATCTCCAGTCCTTGCCTAGTGGGACGTGTACACTGAGCTTCTCTTTGATCAATGCCAAGTTCTTTTATTCTAGAGGCAGCCATGTCTTTTTATGTTGACTGGGATCACAATTATCGACAAGAAAAATACAAAGACCTTAATGTGGGCACGCAATTGAACTGGGGTCGAGCTCCAGAGCCTGAAAGAAAATCAAGCAATAAGAACAAACTAAAGCTGTGATTACATCTGGTCGGGTTATTAACGAATGGGCCTTCCCTTATAATGCGATGGCAGCTACCAGAAGAGTTAAATACAGATCCACAGGGGCCACATGCACAAGGCTGGCTTAAGTGACATGATCATGCCAGTAGATATTTCATGAAACTATTCAAATACTAGCGCAACTGGTTCACATTAGGCTCAAACAAAAGTGGGGAGTATGTAATGTGAGCTAATTCCTTAGTCACTCAAACCCTAAGACATGGTTGGACACCAACACACTCCCCCCTGTGACCACAGCTACACAAATTATTTAAGCTCAAGCTAGTTCCAGGGCTTTCCCTGACCACATCAATGCTTGCATACCATGCTTCAGTTTGAAGTGCTCTTTTAAAGCATCGTTTTAACACCCTAAACAGCTAGACATAGTGAGGAGATTTTAGTAGGCTCTCCTCATCCCCCGAGCGCTTCACGAATAACAACGCAATGCCCACAAAGGCCCATTGTGCCCACCGCACTTGATCAGAGTCCAGTGAATACATACTAGAAGATGCAATCGGCACCAGAGACTGGACGGAAAAAGAAGCACTCTCTCCCCCGACACTGCAGAAGCCCACCGCTTTGAGTCATGAAAAGAAAGATGCCTCCGCTCACAGAGCTTCACCATACAGCTGCTACCGCCGGCCTCACCTGCTTCGCAGGATCCAGGTCAGCAGGCAACATTCCCGTCCTAACTCCTCCCTGCGACTCTCCAGGTTTGTCATGGGATTACAGGTCTGTCAGTTGAAGGGCTTTAGAGCCATCCTTTCAGAAGGCACAATGTCTCCAAGAAATACAGGCATTGCTCCACCCAGAAACGAAGCTCTCTGCTTGGCAGACAGCTCATATACCGATCGTGGGAACCAAAAGAACCAGCTCTTCTCCAAACTAAGGCTCAAATAACCCTTGTGTTTAGCCCCATAAAACCTACCATCCACGAAGCTTGTAGGCCTCTGGGATGTCAGGGTTCACAATGATGGTACTCGAAGACAGTACAGAGAGGCTCCGTCCACCAAAATCAGAAACTCTGGCTCCTTTGATCGCCATCACGGGTTGTCTAGAACCATCAAATCTATCAGCCTGCATAACAACAAAGACACCAAACAAATACAAACAACTGTCACTAGCGGGAAGAATGCACAAAACATTTTTACAGAAAACAAGGGAAACAGCCAACAGTAGAGTGAATGCAATAAATGGCACATGGAATCTATACAAGAGAAACTCACACGCATCAAAACTAATCGAGAATTAGAGGAAAGAGCGTTTCACTATGTAAAATCTAAATCAGCAAATCTCACAGAAGTAAATCAAATAAAGGTTTTCAAATACTCCCCAGATAGTCCAACCCTTCATTAGGAAGGGTCTACACAGCCGACATGGCCAGAGCCCCACCGCTTCCGGGGCAAGACCACCACCCTGGAAGCTCTTTACGTCTTTGCCTCTCTGCACGTGCTCTGACCACTCAACGCGGGTACTCACATCTTCTCCCCACAGAGTAGCATTCACCACTTTCCCTGACATGTCCATCAAATAGATATTCCTCTTAGAGACTTCTCTGTTGTTAGACTTCACTGTGATTTTAGTGACATCTTCATAGCTCTTGCAGATTCCGATTATGTCTAAAACACAGGCACAACATTTTAGCAAGAGATGGTCAAGGCTCCCATTACAGCATGACCAGAGGTTGGACAGCAAGCACGGAAGTCTCATGCCTCCCCTATGTGTTGCAAACAGAACTAATAATCACCACTCTCTTCATTCTCGCACACATACTTACCTACAAGTGAGTCTTTAGGCTTGTTCTCTAGGTCACCAACCCCTGTGAAATCAAACTGGACTGTGGGTAAATGATGACCATCTTCACAGGGCATGACAGAAGTCTCATTATTGAAGGTCATCTCATAGTCGTTTTTGACAGCTGTGAACTGTTTGTTGGCAATCTTCAGGGTGCCTTTAGAGAAGTAATAGACCTGTAAAAGAGGCCAAGCTATGGAACGTGCGATAGGCCATCAAATTGGATATAAAAACCCTTTACAGATCACATAGCTCTCCAACAGACAGCATCCCCTCACCCCACCGCTCGGCTGTTCCCGTTCTAGACTCCATGCTACTGTACCTTGTTCACATCAATAAGAGGAAAGAACTTGTCCGCTTGCTCGTTGAAAGCAGTCGCTCTGATTTCGCCCTGCAGAAGCATGCGAGAACAGGTTAGAATTGGGGAGTTCAAGTTTTACCAGTGAAAAACAGGACATCTTAGTGTCAAAATGACATCTTTAAAGCAGTAGCACAGTCACCCCAGAAACACACAGTTCACAGTCACATATTCAAGTTAGTAACCCTGATGAAACAACCCAAGTTTAACTGGTTGATCCCGTTACTGTGCTTCATTAACCTCAAGTTAGAAACCTAAAAAAATAAATAAATAAAAATTTTCGAACACTGAGTGACACGACTGAAGCCCCCAGGGAAATGTGCTGAGCCACTGTGATTCACCAGTTTCCCTCATGTTTGCACCCAGCGAGGAATTACTTCATACTCAGGGGTCACTGCCAAAAATGTTAAAAACAAGTCATACTTTCAAGTTGCTTGTGAGTGGATTTTCACTTTTACTTTTCCATCAGTCAAAATGCTACAGATGGAGAAGAAACTTAAATTAACAGCTGTATTTTTAGCCAAATGACAGATGATACCAATAATTTGGTAAAAAAAAAAATTAGGTTCTGACACCGATTCTGCCCTCACAGTCAATACATTTTAGGGTATTATCCCATCTTTGAAAAACAAACAAACAAACAAAAAAACAAACCAACTGTTATTTTCGGCCCTGTTAGAGGTTTCAACAAATAGGAAATATGCAGCAGTTTGAAAAGAATGCTTGAAGTATAAATTAGGAGTTATAAACAAAACTAATGGGGCTTCCCTGGTGGCGCAGTGGTTGACAGTACGCCTGCCGATGCAGGGGACACGGGTTCGTGCCCCAGTCCGGGAGGATCCCACATGCCGCGGAGCGGCTGGGCCCGTGAGCCATGGCCGCTGAGCCTGCGCATCCAGAGCCTGTTCTCCACAATGGGAGAGGCCACAACAGTGAGAGGTCCGCGTACCGCAAAAAAAACAAAACAAAACAAAAAAACCCTAATGGACAGAGAAATAGCATGACGAGACTTTGTGGAGACTCCACAACATGGCTTTTTCGTCTCTTCATCATGGTTTGGTCTTGTTTAAGAAAAGCATATAGAGGGACTTCCCGGGTGGTGCAGTGGTTAAGAATCCGCCTGCCAATGCAGGGGACAAGGGTTTGATCCCTGGTCTGGAAAGATCCCACATGCCACGGAGCAACTAAGCCCGTGTGCCACAACTACTGAGCCTGCGCTCTAGAGCCCACGAGCTACAACTACTGAAGCCCGCGCGCCTAGAGCCCGTGCTCCGCAACAAGAGAAGCAACCGCAATGAGAAGCCTGTGCACCGCGACGAAGAGGAGCCCCCGCTCGTCACAATTAGAGAAAGCCTGTGTGCAGCAGTGAAGACCCAACACAGCCAAAAATAAATAAATTTATTTAAAAAAAAAAAAAGAAAAAAAAAAAAAGCATATAGTGTCTGCACAGCCAGAATCCATCTCCCACAAAACCGATCACTTATCACATATCAAGGCTGCTTCATGTCTTCTGCTGTGGCCCAACTCCACTTGGCTCCTAAGTAGACATAACCCCCTGGGGCTTCGACTAAGGCTGCCAGCAAGTCAGACAGTGTCTCTGGTTTCTCCTGCCCGTGAGGCTACTTAGCTTTAGAAAACTAATTTCTACTGCTACAAACGCTTTCGTTTGAGGTCAAGGATTTTATTTATGACTTTAACCCTTTGCCCCCAGACAGCATCAGAAGACTACAATAGAAGAAAAACAAGAAGAATCGTGTTCCTTCTTGGCTTACTATTGTTTTTCACCTCACAGGCCTGCACAGAGATGAGCCCTGTTTCTCAGAGTCGAAGACTCCTCTTTCCCCACTTGACAAATACTCACACTCTCATCAACTAGTTCTATAGAGAAAAGTTTCCCTTCCCCTCGGGAATTGCTCCAGGTACGGATCTGACTTTTGTTGGTAACACGAGCACAAATAGTCCACCTAAAAACCAAATAGATTATATTAGTGTTTGGAGTCTTACTTGGGAAAGATCTGAAACGTTCCCTATCATCTTCTTATAGCCTTTCTTATCTTATGCATATTCCATTTTTCAGTGTAAGCTGTATTTTAATCCAGCTAATTAAAACCCCACGATGACATCCAGGTTTGACAGTTTGTAGAATAAGCAAATAGTAAAACACACAAGGTGATTTAACACGGACTCATTCTCCTGTCAAATAAGTAAATTTATGAACGCTCTCCCTTCTCCAAAAAGCATCACCAAGGCAACACTATCCCCTTAATGAAAGGTTCTCAGCTAGAAAGTGCAGTAATACCAGCAATTATATTTTGCCGCTATTTTCAATCATGGGAACTGATATAACTGACGTCAAACTTCTGTCTCGTTTCCAAGACACACTGAATATAAATACAGGGGTATGGAACGCGGTGTTGGTTCAGGCACCAAAAGAAAACACTCTCAAGCACTATGACCTCAGACAGAGGCCACTAAGAAAGGAGATATGAGGTCTGACATCCAGTCCTAGAGCCCATCCTGAGTGGAGGTGCTGGCACATTAGCTACCTTACTCATCATTTCACAGGGGAACAGATCTGCCCTATATTGCAGAGAATTGAAGAACAAACAAAAACATAGCTGAAAGAATTCTGAAACGAGTACTCACTAGTTTTCCACAGCTAAAATTAATTTTGAATGGAAAGAAGTCATATAAAAGAAATATCTGTTCAGGCTATATTACTATGGTTAATACAAACAGCACAGATTCTTTTAGCCAACTAAATCAGAGTAATAATTTTTAGACTAAAAGTCACCTGTTTATATGATAAGATGAAATACCTTCTGAATTAGAAAATTTATTCTTACTCATAGGACTACCAACTGATTCTTGAAACATTAAATCTTTTAAATTTCAAATTCTTTTAAAATGAATGAAATTCCATAGGCTATGGATGATTGCTCTTTTTGCCATTCTTTTATTGAGAGTTAAAGGTTGCCACAATTTGTTATCTCCTCCCCCTCTAGAGAAAAAAAAAGGAGGAAACCTATTTTATGTGTGGTAATCCTGAAGTTCACATATAAGTAACTCAAGAGCCCATAATAACCTCTTATATTCTTTTCTAAGTCCCTTCTAAACTTATTCCATGAAATAACTCACTTGGACTGGTAAGGGGTGAGGCTGGCAATGGGTACCACTTTGGCCTGTGTTCCCCCGGAGCTGTTCCCTAGGCTGGTACCTCCAGGTTTTCCAAATGTCTTTGAGGCACCAAAAGTCTTAGATACAGTAGAACCTTTAAAAACAAACACAAAGAAGGACAATCATTATTTTATTTAAATTTTATAGTAAGTTTTGCAAGAACTCTCAATTACTAGTGACATCATACAAGATGAGAGACAAAGTTTTTCCTTTTAAATAATCAAGAGATTTGGACATCAAACAGAGACTGAAACAGGAGGCTAGAGGCAGATCTAGGAAGAAGGCTGGGCACACAGATGTTCACGACTGTATCTGCTGACTTACGCCCTGAGGTAGAGATAATAATGGTAATGAATCCAGACACTGCTATTTCGGAGGTCAACCCTCTTAAACTTTTCCCGTGTATCAACAGGCAGGATAATGGGTCAGAGAAAGAAAATCAACCTTCTTGACTGGTAAAACTGATGACAAGTCACTAGTTGCATAAGAGAAAAAGCAAAAGGAAATGCTAGGAATTAAGGGACACAGTGGGTGAACCATTCGAGGTGAAGGATACCTATCATAAATATATCGCCTCAAAACAACCCCAGAAAACTCCCAGTTCTCAACTGGTCTTACAGGCACGGAAAGTCTAGAATGAAGTTTACGGGATTGGGTTTAGTTGGGAGCAAAGGGCAAGAATCAGTTTTCGGTTCAAGACAAGTAGGTGGCTGGCTTTCGTGACCCCTTCTTGACTCCTTTATCCAAGCCTAAGAAGCTGTCTTGCACTTGGGAAGGATATGTAGTTACGTAAAGCCTAGAAGCAGATGAAATCTTTTACATGCACGCTGTTTCTATAAAGCTTCAACCTCCAAATTCAGAAAAGATAATTTAGTCCAATGATTTCATATATTCTATATCAAAACATTTCTTCAGAATGGCATCTGGCTAGAAATGTAAATCTTCCATTACTTGGCATTTATTTATTGAGCTTCCACAGCCCGTACTGCACTATTCTAGGCATTTGTAGCGCTTAGTAAAAAATATACATACACGGTCCCAGATCTTCAAATTTTCTCTTCTAACTGGGGAGTCAAGAAACGACTACACACACAACAGTAACAATCACCTCAAGGTGACACAAGGAAGCACACATACTCTACAGGATATTTATGTGTGCGTGTATATACATACCTAGTATACAATACACAATTATATAAAACACACACACATCCAGTTTTCATGCTGGCAGGCAGCCTCCCCTCCATACACTTCCAGTCCTTTTTCTTTCAGCACCCAGTTATGTGTTTAGGGAATGTTAACTGATTTTTTAAAATCAATCTCAATATAAGCCAAAGATAGACAACTGGAAAGATAAACCTGTAGGGGTGGGGGGTGGGAAGAAGAATAACATACTATTTGTATTCTAGCCTAAGGAAGTAACTTTTAGGGTCTTTACCATTTTAGATAATCTATTCTACCACCCCCCTCCAACAGTACATAATTTGAGAGTTCTGTATAAATAGATCCACTTAGAACGGGAGATGGATAGAAGATAGCTAGCTCTTGCAAGGTAGATAAAAACATCAAAGACTAATGGGGAAAAAGACTTATGTCCTGCAAGTTTCACAGAAACATTAGTGACGTCTTAACCCTGCTTTTCTTAGAATCTTAGCATTGAGAAATAGAAACTAATAGTTGAGGGGAGGGGAATAGGTGGTGTATGTGAAGCTGGGACAGAAAAAAGAAACTCTAAAAATAAATTCCAACCAAACTCTACAAATCATAATTTTCAATGGCAACATCCCACATGAGGAGGTTCCTAAAGCAAAGGCCAGAAAGTAAACAAGATGATTCCATTACAGCCTCTCAGGACGTGCTGAAGAGAAAGTTAAAAAGAAGAAACTATTTCTCATCCGTGAGACAGAGAAGCAGGACCTATGACCAACATAAATGATACTGTCTTCAAGCTAAGATAAATACCCACAAGAGCCCCAGATGGGAAACCTGGAGACAGACAAGCCAAATTTAATAAGCAGATCCTAAAGAGTTAAAAGGCGAGAATTTAAAAGGTATGTAGTCAAGAGGGTGTAAGTGAGAAACTACCAGATAAACTGTTAACAAAGAACAGTGTATAATTCTGGTTTTTTTTTAAAAAGCATATTAAGTATCTTTAAAAGACAGTCTTTAATCATTTTTTCAATCACACACTTTACAATAATTCCAGGAAGAATTGGAATTATTCTCTGCAAGAAGCAACTGTCATGAACAGCATTCTGAAAACTCCCTTTAGTCTCAGACTAAATTTCAAACCATCATTCGAAAGCCTACCACACACAATCAGTGTGCATCCTCATGTGGCAGCCTTACCCACTCCCGAGCTCCCATTCTGTTGCTGGGGCCTGCTGGCTGGTGGACTGGCTGCTGAGACTGGAGGAGGAACTGCTGGCTGCTGTCCATGTCCTGGTGATCGAAAGAGAAAGACCATTTTAGTGCAAGTAATTTGGGTTAAGAGACTTAAACTTAAGTAGAAGAAATACTCTGAGAAAGTGTAAATTTGTGATTTTGTCAAAGACTCTTGTGGGTTGGAATTCATGCTGGGGCACTCAACTGCGTGCAGCGAATGTGCTAGGGGTTCACACTTATGTTTTCATTACCTAAAAGGTTGGCTCCATTTACCTCTCACCTGCTTATAATTGATAGCTTTTGGTTTTAATGAGGTTCTCCCCTAAAGCCTTGCCCATTTCTCCCACCTGAACCTGAAGTAAAGTCACTGAGCCGAATCTGTGACATTACCACTATTTCCATAGCAACAAATCGATGTTATCAACAGAACTGTGTTCACGGCAGGATCTATCAGAAGAAAAAGCTGGGTGGTAACAAAAACCTAAAAGCAGTTCAATTGTCTCTGAAGTGCTCCTGCTTCAAAGGGAAAGAAGACATTCAGAAAGGATTCTACCCTTTCCTTCCCAAACAAAGCAACCTTATTTTGCAACTGACAGTTGGTGGAAAATAAGAGTTGAAAGCGCCTTCGGTACTGTGAAGGCTAGTGAACTGTCACAGCAGGAGAGATGAGGATGGAGTTCAGAAGCCGCTGTGGCGGGGAGACAGTAAGATTAAAAGGAAGAGGAGGGGAAACGAACATGTCTCTCAAGCATAAAATAAGAAATGCCACACCATCAGAGTATTTATTTGCCCCTCACCCCTTCTGCAAATGTTTATGAAACTGAAGAATGTTAAAATTGCAAAAATACACTTAATTTAAAAAAAATCATAGATTTATGGAATTTGATGTTGCCTTTGTGATTGGCACTAAAAGTAGAAGTCAACCCAATCCGGGCTGCTCACTAAGAGTGCTCGCAGCACACAAGTGCAGCTCAAAACATATCCTAGAGAGCCCTAAGAACAGACATGGTGAGCACCCCTGGAAAAGCTCCCTGCCTGCCGCCTTGCCTCTGCTTCTTCCACCACTGAGTTTATTCCTGCTGGGTTTTCCAAGGCCCTAACTCACATGGGCACACTGCACACTGATTTCCTTTCCTCCTGCCAAAGTTACTCTTAACTGGTACAACTAAATGGGAGTTAACAGTGCCTTTAAAGAGTAAAATTAATTTAGCATCAAATTAAAAGGGTTAAACATAACTGATTATTTAGTTCTTCCTACAGAGAGAAAAACTGAGAGGCCTCATTTACAGGGAAAAAAGAGCCAAGATTACTGACAATGAATTTTTGTGTTTACGTTTTAGCTTTTCCATTACCTCTGAATTTACAGAGTGTCATATGAGATTGCTTGGGAGGACTGTTCTCCTTTGACAATGTGTCTTATGAAGGAACATTCTGAAATTCTACAGTGAACCTTTTTTTAAATCAGTAGGGAAAAGGTGAGTTGCTCAGTAAACAGTATTGAGGCCAAGTGGTTGGAAAAAAATTAATCTGTAATTTTTTTTTTTTTT